>NC_142798.1:13029141-13119599 GCF_049724085.1 Artemia sp. Qi Xiang Cuo | reverse complement strand
GAGGAGCGTGCGTAGCTGTGTTGGCCTCAGGCGGCTTGGTGCTGCGATGAGTTGTTAGTAGTAGTAGTAGCAGTAAAACTCTAACAAAAATTCTAATCTATGACTATAGGCTAAAACTCTTAACTATAACTAAACAAGAGCTCAATTCAAACTAAACTCTTAGATCCATGTCTATATTAAAACTAAACTAGACTACACCAGATCTAAAGAAAAGTCCAAGATTTGATTAAACTAAAACTCTAAACTCTTCAAATTAACTAAACCAAAGTAGAAGTCTAAAAAAAATATAAGCTAAGACTCTAAGGTAAAAGTCTTAAGTGTTAACTAAAACTAAACTAAACTTCAACTCCAACAAAAATTCTAAGCTAAGACTCTAAGCTAAAAACTCTAAACTCTTAACTTTAACTAAACTAAACTTCAACTCTAAATAAAGCTCTAAGCTTAGACTTTAGGCTAAAACTCTAAACTCTTAACTAAAACTAATCCAAACTAGAACTTTAACAAAAACTCTAAGCTACGACTCTAAGCTAAAACTCTAAATTCTTAACTATAACTAAACTAAACTTCAACTCTAACTAAAACTAAAAGCTTAGACTCTAAGGTAAAACTTTAACTCTTAACTAAAACTAAACTTCAACTTTAACTAAAACTCTAAGCTATGACTCTAAGCTAAAACTCTAAACTCTTAACTAAAACAAAACTAAACTAGAACTTCACCAAACACTCTAAGCTAAGACTCTAAGCTAAAACTCTAAACTTTTAACTAAAACTAAAGTAAACTTCAACTCTAAATAAAACTCTCAGCTGAGACTCTAAGGTAAAACTTTATTCTCTTAACTATAACTAAACTAAACTAGAACTCTAACAAAAACTCTAAGCTAAGACTCTAAGTTAAAAACTCTTAACTCTTAACTAAAACTAAAGTAAACTTCAACTCTAACTAAAACTCTAAGCTAAAACTCTAAGGTAAAACTCTTAACTAAAATTAAACTAAACTAGAACTTCAACGAAAACTCTAAGCTAAGACTCTAAGCTAAGATTCTAAGCTAACTCTAACTAAAGCTCTAAGCTTAGACTCTAGGCTAAAACTCCAAACTCTTAACTAAAACTTAACTAAACTACAACTTTAACTAAAACTCTAAGCTACGACTCTAAGCTAAAACTCTAAATTCTTAGCTATAACTAAACTAAACTTCAACTCTAACTAAAACTCTAAAACTAAGACTCTAAGGTAAAACTCTAACTCTTAACTGAAACTAAACTGGAACTCTAACAAAACTCTAAGCTATGACTCTAAGCTAAAACTGTAAACTCTTAACTATTACTAAACTAAACTTCAACTTTAACTAAAACTCTAAGCTATGACTCTAAGCTAAAACTCTAAACTCTTAATTAAAACTAAACTAAACTAGAACTACAACAAAAACTCTAAGCTAAGACTCTAAGATAAAACTCTAAACTCTTAACTAAAACTAAAGTAAACTTCAGCTCTAACTAAAACTCTAAGCTAAGACTCTAAGGTAAAACTCCATTCTCTTAACGATAACTAAACTAAACTAGAACTCTAACAAAAACTCTAAGCTAAGACTCTAAGTTAAAAATTCTTAACTCTTAACTAAAGCTAAACTAAACTTCAACTCTGACTAAAACTCTAGGCTAAAACTCTAAGTTAAAACTCTAAAATAAAACTAAACTAAACTATAACTCCATCAAAAACTCTAAGCTATGACTTTAAGCTAAGACTCTAGGCTAAAATTCTAAAATCTTAACTAAAACTTAACTAAACTACAACTTTAGCTTAAACTCTAAGATATTACTCTAAACTAAAACTCTAAATTCTAAAATATAACTAAACTAAACTTCAACTCTAACTAAAACTCTAAGCTAAGACTCTAAGGTAAAAATCTAAACTCTTAACTAAAACAAAACTAAACTAGAACTCTAGCAAAAACTCTAAGCTAAGACTATAAGCTAAAACTCTAAACTCTTAACTATAACTAAACTAAACTTCAACTCTAACTAAAACTCTAATCTATGACTCTAAAATAAAACTCTAGACTCTTAAATAAAACTAAACCAATATTCAACTCTAACTAAAACCCTCAGATAGGACGCTAATTTAAAAATCCAAACTCTTAAATGTAAATAAACTTGGGTATAACTCTAACAAAAACTCTTATATATTAATCAAAGCTTAGAACGAGAAATTCTAAAATATAACTAAACTAAACTGCGACTTTAACTAGAACTCTATGCTAAGACTCTAAGGTAAAACTCTAAACTCTTAACTAAAACTAAACTAAACTAGAACTCCAACAAAAACTCTAACTAAAACTCTCAACTCTAAACTAAAACTCTTAACTAAACTAGGACTTTAACAAAAACTCTAAGCTAAGACTAAGCTAAAACTCTTAACTAAAACTAAACTATAACTCTAACAAAATCTCTAAGCTAAAACTCTAAACTAAAACTCTAATTCCTCAACTAAAACTAAACTACACTAAACTATACCTCTAACTAAAACTCTAAGCTAAGACACTAAGCTAAAACTCTTAACTAAAACTAAACTATTACTGTAACGAAAAGGCTAAGCTAAGACTCTAAACTCTAAACAAAAACTCTTAACTAAAACTAACATAAACTATAACTCTAACTAAAACTCTAAGCTAAGACTCTAAACTGAAACTCTAAACTATAAGCTAAAACTACTATAACTCTAACTAAGATTGTAAGCTAATACCAAACTTAAACTCCAAATCAAAACTAACTCTAATTAAGGTAACCTTGATGAGAGGTAAAAAAAAGTTGAAAAAATACTATGTTAAAAAAAATTCAAAAAAAAGAATTAAAACAAAACGGAAGGGGGGACTTTTGGGGGCGCCGGGACTCTGTTTTTGGGTGGCGAGGGGGGGGGGGCTTTGGGGTACCCTGGAGGCCCTTTGGGAACATCAAGGGGACCATTTGGGGGCCTGTGGGGCCTTCGGGGACCGGGGGGCTCTTACAACACTGTTCAAATGGAACTTGTGTATTATAACCACCACAGAGTTTAACCCCAAATCATCTTCTAAAACGTCTCAAACGGTTTTGTCTAAATTACCTTCTAATATGTCTCAAACGGTTTCGCCCAAATAATCCCTAAACGTAATTTCTGCGTGTTACTTTTGTTTTGGCATCCCTGCGCAGTCACATTTGAAATTCCCTGGAAAAAATTCCCACGTTAGCCTCTTCATCTCTAAGGTGCTCCTAGATAAACTATTAAGGCTTAGAAAGAATATTAGTTTTATCACTAAGATTAATGATCAGAGAAGCTGTATTTAAAAAAGGGTTTCTCTATCTCTTTAGAGTCCCGCTTAATTACAAGATAACAAGTGATGTCATTTCTAATTCCTGACACTAAAGACCAGAGAAGCCATATTTAAAAAATAGAATATTAATTTTTCTCTGTCACTAAAGACCATTCATCCCTCAGATCTAAAGATCAAAGAAGCCATATTTTTTTCTTAATTCCCCTTTCGTGGATCAATAATTCCCATCGATTATGCAAATCAATTTCTCAGAAATCCAGTTCCCCTCGAGTGGATCAAAACATTGTTCCCGTTAATGCGCATGTGCAAACTTTGTCCCGGAGTCATTACACGTAGAAACAACAAATAAATCGACCTTGGCAATGGTGTCATTGACCCCATTAGACTCGATCAATAATTCACCGTCTTTGCTTATGTAAATCAATTTCTCAGAAATCCAGTTCCGCTAGAGTCAATCAATACATTGTCCCGTCAATGCGCATGCGTAAACTTCGCTCCGGAGTCATTACACAAAGAAACAACAAATAAATCGACCTTGAAAAAGGGGCATTGACCCCATTAGACTCGATCAATAATCCTTGAATAAATTATAGCCTGTCAGCGTTAGACATAATTATAGATGGCAGCACATGTGTTCTCGTGGGATATATTATGGCTTCCCTACTAATGCCTTCAAATGACTTCTTGTTGATCACTTTTAAACCGGCTTATGCACTTCGGTGTAGACTTGGGATAATGTGTTGGTCCCTATCCTGCACTGGTATCCGGGATAATTGCTTTTCCTGAGGCCAATATAATTTCAGTGATTTAATAAATAAGAAAATTTGAACTTTGAATTTTACACCGTTAAAACTGACTATCGTATTGAAATTTTGACTGACAAATTCATAAGATTCGAACTAGACTTATTAGGTGTTTCAAAAACTCATATCCCAGGGGAATAAGCATGAAATTAGTTTATTTGGAATTAACTTACTCAGGCAGGAAAGATGGGGTACACAGACAGGGAGTAGGGCTTATGATAAATAAAGAAGATACTAAATCTTGTTTAGGGTTTGAAGTACCGGTTATAGCAGTATATGCCACTTATTGGAGTGGTAAAGTACGGGGTTCACCACTTATTGGTGCAAAAATGGTGTTACACTACTTACTGGAGGAAAAAGACCCCGGTGGCGCCAAATATTGTGGTGGGATGCCCGCGCTTACCCCAACGATTCTGTAAATATCGGGTATGTCAGTACCCAATTTACAATATACCCTGCGTTAGAATAATACAACATGGTCGAACGGTCAAAGGGGCCACTTTAAGGCCAAGGCTACCCACCCCGGGTTACCGGTAATAATTCTTACGATCTCCTTAGACTATACCTAGACTAAAAAGTCAAAGATTATATAGGATAAAAAAGCTTACTGTATTCAATCACGCACATAACGGAACTGAAAACTCATACTTCTAATTTTCCCCCAGGTCGCTCAACCGCATTCCTGCGGTGGGTAGTAAGTGGATTTTTCCAGCCAATCCAAATGCTTACCAATTACTGCTTCACTTCAAATGAATCGGCTTTATGCTCCTTCTTTCACCCCCCGAGAATTCGGACCAAATTTGCTCTCGGAAAGTAGCTTTTTAGCTATCGTGAATCATCCCTAACTGCGCAATTAAAGCCTCGTGGTTTGTTTAACGAACTACGCAGTTAAAGAAGGAAAAAAAATGGCGCAACCAAAATTAAGGGAAAATTAATGATTATTGCTAGGGGGAAAAAAGAATAATTAAGAGACCCAAGAGAAAAGAATCTGGGAAGGGCACTTATCTGAAACAAACTTGTACCAGCGGTCCCAACAACTCCCTCCTAAGATAAATGGCCACTACTCCGGTGGATTGGCTGGAAACTCAGACATAGAATAAATAACACCAACTTGAAAATAACTAAACTTATATCTTCTATTCTTTCTCCCACCAGTGCCTGCACTTTTACCGCTTGGCTCAGGACACGTCGTCATCCACACGCCTCTACCGTAGAACCACCAAGGTCTCTATTGTATGGTATCTGCATTAGGTTTTGAAAGTTAAAGTCCCCAAGACTGGTAGAAAATGATCGTACTAAGCACAATCAAAAATACAAATTTTCTCACTCTCACAAATTTACATTTGAGAAGAGCAAACAATCAGTTTCTGGCACATTCGATGATGCCGGCCATCATGAAAAATTGGCTGCGGAAGCCTCTTAATTTCCATCTGTGAAAACAACCCCACATCTAAATTAAACTGTAAATTGCCCCTTGGCATAATTTCAAATCATTTAAGGCCTAAAATATAAATGCCAGTGACAACGGTAGGGGTACAGGAAAATGAAGTAAAAATTTTCAGCGAACCATGAATTGCTTTTTTATGGGTCCCATCCCCTAAGAAAATCGAATGAATAATTCTCGGCGATGAGGGATGAAGATGAAATCAAAGACTGGAAAGACAAGGTTTCAGTAAAGGTATCACAACTTGTCCACAAGAAATGCATTGCAGAAAAGGGCTATCTTTCACGTCTTCCCGCAGGGAATCTTCCCCAAGGGATTCCTCCCCCTCATAAAGGAGAAAACCCTCTTTTGAGTTAATAAAACCAGTCTCAGATTTCTTCCCAATTTTCTTCAATCCAAACCCAAAATTCAGTATTTCCCAATCTTTCCGTAACTCGCTGTTGACAAGTCAATTCTATGTCATGATTATATGTAGTTTCTCTTAATATGTCATGGGTCATCTTTTCCCTTCTAAGTTTTTTCTTCTTATTGTAATTTTGTAATTTTCCCAGTGGGTCTTGGACCTTCTTGTCCCCCCCCCCCCTATTATTTATGTTAGCTAGGCATAGCCCAGATATTTTTGTATTTTTCGCCACTTCAGACTGAATCTCCAAATTTTTTCTCTTAAATGTATTTATTTTTTCTATTTCACTTTTCTCTATTTTTTCTATCGCGCAAATTAAATCATCATTAAATTTGAATTGGAATCTAGTGTCCACCATCTTTGACTGCTTTTCTTCATTGTAGCTCCATTTAATATCTCTTTTCTCCCTCTTATTTTTCACTTCTTTTGTAGTAGCATTAAATAAATCGTCATGAAATCTGAATTGGACTCCAGTATCCATCATCTTTGACTGCTTTTCTTTATTGTAGTTCCACCTTCCGTCTTTTTTCTCTCTTTTAGTTTTCTTTACTTTCAAGGCAGAAATAAATATTTCGTTATTAAATGGGAACTGAACTCCGACATTTGGTTTTTCATATTGTACTAAAGTTTCTCGAACTTTGTGAGTAAAAGCACGTAAGATAAATTTCGTCTCCTTTTTCTCTGGTACAATCAGTGCTTCATTTTGGCAAATATTTTTGGCGTCTCACACTCGTTAAAACTGTTCTCAAGTTTTCCATTTTCTGGAAATTTTACCGAAAAATCATTTTCGCGCGTCTTATTTTCAATATTCTGTGGCCTTCTTACTTCCGTATCCCATTTTTGTAGATTATCAACATTTAGAACCCAAGTATCAAGCATATTGTTTTTCCGACAGGATGGCGCAGCCTCCCAATTTTTTTTATGGGCCGGTCCACCTCTCCCCGTAGTCAACAGCAGAACCCCATATTTACATACTGATTGCACATCCATATATGGGTATTGAAGAGATTTAATGTCTTTGGTAAAAGCCTGGAAGAGATTTAACGTCCTTAGTAAAAACTAGGGACGAGATTTAATGTCCTTGGTAAAAGTGTTATTTCTAGACCATCCAGATGCCTAGAATCCTTGTACATACAAGACCACGCCTCTTTCTAGACCTGTTTGTTTATGGTTATATTGTTTGCTGGTTATATTGTTTGATGGTTATGGGATGTTGTTTCTGTTTTGTTTGTAGGTCAACTTGTTTAGTGTTTCTAAGCCTATTACTCCGATCAGAAGTTTACATTATTGTCAGATAAGAGCGTCTGTTGTTATGAATGTTGTTTCATACTTCTGTTTGTTGATGGTTATATGGTTTGTTGGATATATGATTTGATTTTGTTTCATGGTTCTGTTTGTTGGTCAACTTCTTTGATGTTTCTAAGCCTATTACTCCGAACAGAAGTTTATATTATTGCTGGATAAGAGTGTCTAACGGGACCGGATCAATGACACCTATTTCTGATCAGTCATAGGAGTCAGAAACACGAACGGGACAAGATCGCAATGAATATAAGAAAGGATATTTTCTATAGTTGTTATTAGTGTGAGAATTAACGGGACAATAATATTGATCCACTAAGTCTAGAGTTAGCAGTGCGATAACATGAATGAACAGATTTTAAACATCGAAAACCGTTCAGGAAGAACTCTCATATACCATTTTACGATAAATCTCATTTTTGATATGCTTGATAAGTTTTATACCATAATCTTACAATAAATTTGTTTGTACTATATTGATTTTCTCGTACGCGATATGCATAGAGTAAGGATAGCAGCAGAGACTTCTTTACATGAATAGTTCAGACTGATTAGATCATCCCCTTAGAGTGTTGACAGTCCACAGCCGAGTTTTCTATCAAAGATAAATAAATTTCGTAGAAGTTATCTGTGTAATGTTATTTTTTTTAAGAAATCAACATTTCCTTTTTTCAACCATTCTATTTAAATAAAATCATTTTTCTAATCTTTATTCATTTGACTGATCAATACTTATAACAGTCCTGAAATATATAATGTCAGGCTCAATTACTTGAATATCATAATCTACTATTATCACTATATTATTCAGAGGGGGCATGTCATAAAATAACCACTCGTCTTCTTCGACACAGAGTCTACCCTAAGGCCCCCTTCTCACCAAGTCATCTGAAGTATATGATAGCTCTTTCTCAGTGTAAGGAACTTCCATAATACAATCTGTAGAATCAATGCCAGCACCACAAAGAAGAACTTCCTCGCTTCCAGTGAGCTCCCACTCGGCCCATACATTATCTTCATTATGAGCGTTATGATTAAAAAAGCTCACCGGAATTGTTTGGCCTTCTTGTATATACTCGGTAGTTTCCTATAAATGTAATAAATAGGATTATTTAATATTTTTCAATATATTCTAGAGGCTAATTGTATCTTCTTTACTTTTAGAGGCTAAACCTCTTCTCTAGGGTTCTCTGATATGAGCTTGAAACCACTACAGTAGGGTTCCTTGATATACTGAAGCCAATGGTTTGTTTTTCAGTAAAATTCTAAGACCTCAATGGTGTCTTACTGCCTTTTTTCGAAAATTAGACAAATTTTCTCCGGCTCGTAGATTTGGATAAATAAAACTAAGCTGCGTTGGGAATTAAAAGATAATATTTTATATGATTAATATAATGGCTTCAACCTGAAAAGTTGTGTATGAAAGTGATGGGAGACATTTGCTTGTTTTTAATTTATTTAATAACATAGGCTAATCTAGTTGTTGAACCCTTACTTCCATTTCCGATGTAAGTCTATGTTTGTTGTTTATTAGAGCAATCTGTATTGAACTATAGATTCGTTAATCAATCATATCAATGAGTAACTAAAACACTGTAAGACTTTTTTGTTTAATACTATCTCAATAATGAAATTCATGTTGATTTAGAGTTCCACTAGTTTGTTAAATATTGGGCATTTTCTTAAGAAAACACACAAAACTTAAGAAATTATTAAATGTTCATGGAGCTTTCAACTATGCCATAATATATATACATATATAGCGAACTAGTAAGGAGTGACCTGTGTAGATCAATTTTTTGGTATAATTTTGCTAAACTTAGAAAATATCTAAATGTAATGAAAGACTTCCATTTTGGAATTGTGACTATATTTAGTCCTGATTTGAAAAACAACACCATTAAATCAGGCAAATTTTATCAGCCTCGTAGCTTTTAATTTCTACTTAGCCGTAAGACGAAACTTATATATTTAAAATCATCATACGAAGCCGTTTCTTTGATTTATCTATTGGTTTCAAAATCCTGTTTTTTAAAGTTTTGGTTACTATTGAGCCGGGTCGTTCCTGACTTACAGTTGGTTATTACAAACTAATTGATAAAACCTCTAGTTGACTGGTAAATTCTGCCTTTAGTTTCGGTCTTCGTTTCACCACCACAATTGATCAAGCTACCAATGCATTTGAACCCCTTGACATGTTCTAGATTCTGATTTTTGCATTGCTGAACAACTGGTGAGCTTGCAATAGGTATGCTCTTTGATTGATGTTTAGCCCGATATTTTCAACATTTTTTCTAATTTATTCAAGTGGCTGCTGTAAACTCTGTTTGTAGCTGTTGTAATCTGAAAATTAATAATATTTCTTCAATCTAAATTACTTCACGGAAACTCGCTGAATTACTTGATTTTAGAATTTGTATACTGTAGATACTATTTTTTTTATTACCGTAGATTACCATAGATTACCGTAGATAGTATTTCAACTCTGGTTTGGTTTTTTGTTTTAGCTCGAAAACTAAGCGGGTATTCCACCCGCAATCAACCCATATTCATAACAATACAGCATGAATAATATCAATAGCAATAGCAGCACAGTTGAATAGATTTCTAGACTAAGAAGAGAAAATGAGAATTCAAACAAGAATACCCATAAATAGGATAACAAAGTAATCTATACATCGTAAAAGTTCTTCAAATCAGCATTGAAAAATAAATTCGACCCAAAATGAACAGAAAATACAATAGATGACCGAATCAAACTCAAAACATGCAGAAATTAACAAGAGTTGTTCTCGAAAGCTCTATATCTTTCCAAGGTAAAACATAAATTTGCAGTTTACTGAATATTAAAACAAAGTGAAAATACGGATAGCCTTTAAAAGTAAAGAAGGTTTGTGTCCTAAGTGAAAATCCCAGTTTTCAAAGAAATGTAAAGAACTCCATTAAACCAAAAAAGACCAATAAAATAACACCAAATAATCTAGAGATCGTAAAACTTCAACTAAACAGCATTGATAAATAAATTGAACCCAAAATGAACAAAAAATACAATAGATGACCGAGTCAAACACAAAACCAGCAGAAATTAACAAGAGTAGTTCTCGAAACCTCTATGCCTTTCCAAGGTAAAGCATAGATTTGCAGTTTACTGAACATTAAAACAAAGTAAAAAATACGGTTAGCCTCTAAAAGTATAGAATG
The DNA here is from genome assembly GCF_049724085.1 of Artemia sp. Qi Xiang Cuo. Lineage (NCBI taxonomy): Eukaryota > Metazoa > Arthropoda > Branchiopoda > Anostraca > Artemiidae > Artemia > Artemia sp. Qi Xiang Cuo. Next base: position 13,109,141 of record NC_142798.1, on the reverse strand, counting down.
TTTGCATCCTAAGGCAAAGTCCCAGTTTTTAATGATAGGTTAAATATTGTTGTATAAATTAGATAAATTAATAAGTTCTTACATTTCAACCTTTGAGTATTGAGAATACTAGAAAGGTCACAGAACTCTATATGAACTCTCAAAGAAACGCTTTATGCCCTCCTCCCCCACGCACGTAACCTTAACAATGAATGAAAACTCATCTTTATTAGAAAAATATGTATAAAATTAACCTTAAAAACATGCAAAAGTGACTGAATTTCTGCTCGTTTTGAAATAACTCCAGGATACCTGGCTCCACCTCCAAAAATCTGAAACTGAGACATTTCAGAGAAGAACTAAATATCTAAAGATGAAATATGTCTATTTCTGCTCGAAAACTCTCTCAGGGGAGGCTAAATGATAACTGAGGCACTGATTCTCTTAGATCCCTCTCCCTCGTGATTTAAATAATAAATCTTTTTTGGGATTTGTCTTTGAAAAATATCAATTTTTGTTATTTTCAGTGAAAAAAATAGTGCCTTCTAGATTCTGAGTAACTCAGTCCCTCCCCCCTATTTTCCAAGTGGTGGTGGTGCACTGACGGCTTTGTGACACTTTTGTGGTGGTCAATCTGAGCTCTCGTTGACGGTGTTTGGTTGATTTGCCGTCATTTTCATTAATGTCACTTAATTTTCAGGGTTGTCTCCCCCCAGGCTTTTACCATCCCTCTCCCTCAAGATTTTAATAATAATTATTTTTGGTATTTGTCCTTGAAAAATATCAATTTTTTTTATTTTCACTGAAAAAATTGTGCCTTCTAGATTCTGAGTAACTCATTCCCTCCCCCCTATTTTCCAAGTGGTGGTGATACACTGACTGCTTTGTGACACTTTGGTGGTGGTCAATCGGAGCTCTGGTTGACGGTGTTCGGTTGATGTGCCTTAATTTTCGTTAATATTACTTAATTTTCAGAGTTGTATCCCTTCTTTCTTCAGAAATTGGTCATTAAATCACGTCAAGGCTTTTACCAAGGACATTTAATCTCATACACACTTTTACCAAGGATGTTAAAACTCATACATGTTTTTACCAAGGACATTAAATCTCATAGAGGTTTTTACCATAGACATTAAATCTCGTACTAGCTTTTACCAAGAACATTAAATCTCGTCCCGTATGTGGATAATCCATAACCACCTAAATGTTGAATTTTAGACATGAAAATTATGGATATATTGAAAAATATTAAATAATCCTGTTTATCATTTATAAGAAATTCCCGAGTATATACAAGAAGGCCAAACAATTCCGGTGAGCTTTTTTAATCATAACGTTCATGATGAAGATAATGCATGGGCCGAGTGGGAGCCCACCGGAAGCGAGGAGCTTCTTCTCTGTGATGCTAGCATTGATTCTACAGATTGTATTATGGAAGTTCATTACACTGAGAAAGAGCAATCATATACTTCAGATGACTTGGTGAGGAGGGGGCCTTCGGGTAGACTCTGTGTCGAAGATGACGAGTGGTTATTTTATGATATGCCCCCTTTGATTATAATAGTGGTAATAGAAGATGATGATGTTCAAGCAATTGAACCTGACATTATATATTTAAAGACTGTTATAAATATTGATCTGTCTTATGAATAAAGATTAGCAGAATAAGTTTATTTAAATAGCATGGTTATAAAAAAGGAAATGTTGATTTCTTAAAAAAAAAAATAACATTACACAGATAACTTCTACGAAATTTATTTATCTTTGATAGAAAAATTGGCTGTGGACTGATAACACTCTAAGGCGATGATCTAATCAGTCTGAACTATTCATGTACAGATATCTCTGCTGCTATTCTTACTCTAGGCATATCGAGTATGACAAAATTAATGTAGTACAAACAAATTTACTGTAAGATTATGGTATAAAACTTCTCAAGCATATCAAAAATGAGATTTATCGTAAAATGGTATATTCGAGTTCTTCCTGATCGATTTTCGATGTTTAATATCCATTCCATAGAATAACGTCTTATGTTTTCTCTTAAATGGCCACTTTTTCTCTTCTCTTAGATCATATTCATCACAATATTCAGTGTTATATATTACACTATGCACATTTTTCTTTGAGTGTTCATTATTGTCTTTTATATAATACTTTAAGCTATCTCTGTAGAGAAATTCCTCTTTTCTCTGTCTCTTCTTTCGATCTTCCTTTTCTGTTGTATTAAACCTTGTTTTATGCGAGCTTGCTTGCAATCTGTATAAATTTCTCTCCATATCATGTATAATTTTTCTCCTCATTTCCTCCATATTCTTCTCGTCTATCCCTGAGTCTACACTGTCTAAACATCCAGTAAGTTCATGAGAATGCTCAAAATCATGATAATGTCCTATATATATATAACAGTCGCAATAAAAGGATATTTCTAACTCAATTTGTTCATTCATGATATCGCACTGCTAACTCTAGACTTAGTGGATCAATATTATTGCCCCGTTAATTCTCCCACTAATAACAACTATAGCAAAAATCCTTCCTTATATTCACTGCAAATCTTGTTCCGTTCGTGTTTCCAACTCCTGTGACAGACCTAGAAATAGGTGTCATTGATCTGGTCCCGTTACACACTCTTATCCAGCAATGATGTAAACTTCTGTTCGGAGCAATAGGCTTCGAAACATCAAACAAGTTGACCTACAAACAGAACCATGAAACAAAATCAAATCATATATCCAACAAACCATATAACCATCAACAAACAGAAGCATGAAACAACACTGATTTGATTTGATGATATGATTTGATGTTGTAAACTTCTGATCGGAGTAACAGGCTTAGAAACATCAAACAAGTTGACCTACAAACAGAAAAGAAACAACACCACGTAACCATCAACAAACAGGCATAAAAAGAAGTGTGGATTTGTATATCTCGGGATTCTAGGCATCTGATTGGTCTAGAAATAACCCTTTTACCAAGAACATTAAATCTCGTCCCAAGTTTTTACTAAGGAAGTTAAATCTCTTCTAGGGTTTTACCAAGGATATTAAACCTTTTCAATGCCCATACATGTATGTTTAATCAGTATGTAAATATAGGGTTCTGCTGTCAATGAAGTTGTATATTTTTCGCCTTAGTGTAGTTTTGTAATTTTCCAATTGTTACAGAAGTCACTTTTAACGATAGGAGATATCTGATATCCCCAAAGTCTCCTCCTACTAAAACATCTCCTGCTAGATTAGGTACTAAGCCTACTTTTATTGTTTTTTCTTTTTTTATTGTAATGTCTTTCCTTGCAATTTCCATTCTAACCCAAGCACACGGGCATGGAAGCATGTCTCCATAATGACATAATGTTGTAATCTTATTCTTATGGTCTATCTCCGTTCTATTAATTAGGTCAGTTCGCACATAAGTTTGATCACTGCAAGAATCGATTGCCATTTCAACTAATTCCCCGTTCAATTTTCCGTATATCTTATGTGACTCTGCAAAAGCGTAATTTTTTTCCCTATTATGGGTCATGGCCCAGGCTGTCGTTTTATGTGGTTTTTGGTCATATTTACTAGGGCAGTTTCTTGCAAAATGCCCCGTGGTACCGCAGTTATAGCAAGTTAATTCTCCTTGCCCTGTGTTATAGTACCTATTTTTGTTATACTCTTTGTATTGAAATAAGTCTGTCTCCTCAACTTCCTCTCTTCTTTCGGTCAACATATTTGCCATTTCCACCATTTTTTCGCTTGTTTTTGGGTTCTTTTCTTTCAAATATATTTTCAATTCTCTGTGGGTATTTACTAAAAATTGTTCCATTACTGTTTCATCGATTACTTCCGTCAATTTTTCCTTTATTTCTTCCGGGTCTTCAAACATTCTATAAATTTTCTAATTCTAGCCAGTTAAACAGATATCTTTCAATTTGTACCCTAATTCTTTATGTGTCTCATTGTCTCGTTTTCTTTCACTTCTAAACCTTTTTTGAAAGTGCTCGGGGTAGATTTGAAACTTTTCAAAAATGGCTTGTTTTACCCTTTCAAAATCCATCGAGTAGTGCATTGGTAATACTTTATATGCAATTTTTGCTTTGTAGCTAAAGAGGGGCTGTATTTTTGTCACCCAATTTTTTCTTGGTAATCCATTTAATTCTGCGGTTTTTTTCAAAGTTGTAGAGGTACAAATATACATTTTTCGTTCTCTTTCATTGGTTGAAAGTTTATTGCATGCATTAAATTCACTGTGGACGATCCTTGCTGTTCCTGGTAATTTTTACCTGCAATTATTGGCATTAGTTCTCTTCTATCCTCTTTATCTGCCTCCTCCTTTCGTTCTCTGGCTATTCTCTCTTTCTCTCTTCCTTTTATATCTCTCTCTCTCTTTCTTTTCTATTTCCCTCCTCTTTTCGTTTTCTGGTTATTCTATCTTTCCCCATGAAATTTAATAGTTGTTGTGTCATATCCATTTGAGTGCTTTTTCGCGAGCCCCTGCTGGAAATTGAGCTTCTACTATCTCCTGCTACTTGGCCTACTATGATTCTCTCTGTCATTATATCTTTTTAATTCGTTTTCTGAGTCTGTTCGTTCTATAATTTTATTTGCTTTTACACTCAACTCCCCTACATTTTGCACTCCATCTGAAGGGTGATTTGGTTTCGTTTTACTCGTATTTTCATATAACGATTTTTCTTCATGTATTATTGCCACTTTTTCTTTTATCTGGATTTCTCTATCTGGGAATAATTCTTTCTGAATCGGCCTTAAACTCTTTTCTTCTTCCATGGTTTGTACTGGAGATCGTTCTATTACTGATTTTGTTTTGAAGATTTCCCCTTCACACGTGTCAGAAATGTGTATTTCACTCCCTGAGGGAAATAAGGTTCTATGTGATGTTGTTTTTCTTAAGGTATTTTGAGTGGGAGTCGCAAACAATTGCGATGCGTCTGAATACGATTTTTGTTTTACCGCGGTAGTTTTTTCCGAATTCCTATTCGCTTTTTCCAACTGTCCTTTTCCTGATCTTGTTTGAATTCTCCACGTGTCCACAATTATTTCAAGGTTTACTTAGAGCATCTTTTTACCAATGTTTCTTTTTATCTTTTCGTGAAAAATTGTTGAGTTTTCAATTGTAAATTTTACGTGGGCAGTGCAGCCTTCTTTGTCTCACAAATTAATTATTCACGTGGTGTTTTGATTCTTCAATTTTATTACTTATTATTATTAAGCTAGGCACAGTCCAGATAATTAATAAGATTTTATTAATTGATTCCGCATTTTTTTTTCCTTAATTTATATGTAATCACAATAGGCTACTCTGTAGGCTACATTAATTTATCTCTTCAAAAACTCGGAATTCCTTTACTATCAGTGTTGTTAATAGCTCCTTTTCTTGCTGCCCCCAGTATTGGAGTGGTAAAGTACGGGGGTCACCATTTATTGGTGCAAAAATGGTGCTACACCCCTTACTGGAGGAAAAAGCTCCCGGCAGCGCCGAATATTATGGTGGGATGCCCACACTGTAAATATTGGGTAGGTCACTACCCAATTTACAATATACCCTTTCTTAGGGTACGACAACGTGATAGAACGGTCAAAGGAGCCACTTTAAGGCCAAGGGTATCTGCCCTGGGTTACCGCTAATATTTCTAACTATTTCCTTGGACTCTACCTAGGCTAAAAATTCCAAGATTATTTAGTATAAAAAAGCTTACTGTATTCAATCATGCATATAACAGAACTGAAAACCCATACTTCTAATTTTCCCCCAGATTGCTCAAACACGTGCCTGCGGTGGGTAGTATGTGGATTTTTCCAGCCAATCTAAATGCTTACCAAATATTGCCTTACTTCAAATGAATCAGATTTATACCCCTTCGTTCACCCCCCAAGAATTTGGACGAACTTGTTCTCTGAAAGTAGATTTTTAGCTATGGTGAATCATCCCTAACTGCGCATATAAAGCCAATTGGTTTGTTTATCAAACTACGCATGTTAAAGCAGGAAAGAAAAATGGCGCAACCAACATTAAGGGAAAATTAATGATTATTACTAGGAGGAATAGAGAATAATTAAGAGACCCAAAAGAAAAGAATCTGGGAAGGGTATTTATCCGAAACAAACCAACGGTCCCAACACCCCTGTAGAACCAACTGACAAAGAAGCTAGTGACTCAGAGGAATTTTACTTAGAGTTACAGGATCAAATAAACAGGGTTAGAGTTAGAATTATGAAACTATTACTAGGATATTTTAACGCCCAGGTTAGTAGAAATAGGGATAGATGGTATCCTAGCCTTGGTAAATTTGGTGTTGGAAAAGAAAAAAGTAATGACCTCAGACTTCTGCAATATTGTTGGTGTAACAATTTAGTTATAACCAATGCTGTGTTCGGTCATAAAATGGCCCATAAGTTAACAAGGTATTCCCGTGGTGGTAAGGCAGCTAACCTTATTGATTATGCTATTGTAAGCCGAAGACTGGAAGGATCAGTACAAGATACTAGGGTGTATGGGAGTGCTGTTATTGATGTTAAAAGTAAAGATCACCATCTAGTAGTGTCTAGGGTTAATTTAAAGCTAAAATTTTGAAAGGGTAACTACCTTCTGGGAAGTTATGATGTTAATTGACCCCAGAATGAAAATCTGATAAAAACTTTCCAGGAACAGTTGAATACTAAACTGAAGTGTAAAAAATTGGACATTGTGGAAGAAAGATGGCATAATTTTTGAAAACAATTTGTGAAATTGCTGATGGTGTCTTATGGAAGAAAGCTAGGAGTGCAGGTAGGAATATTAGTGAAAAGCATTTTGTTTAATAGACAGGTGAAGGGGCCTGTACAAGAATTATCTGAGTGATAGGTCATTTGAAAAAAAGGAATGCAAAGAAAGTGGAGAAAGTACTAAAATACGAACTAAGGAGGTTTGAAGTGCAGGCCGTGGATTAAAATGCCAAGGACATAGAAGATGCAGTTAGATGGCATAATAATAAAATATTGTACACGCATGTTAATAAATTGAGAGGGATTAGTAAATCCAGACTTGTCCCAGTTAAAAATAGGAATAGGGCCACAATTAGTGATAAGAAAAGAGTTAAATAGACATGGACAGAATTTGTTGAGTTTGTTCTCAACCGAGATAGAGTTAAACAAAAAGATATAGAGGAAAATGTAAAAATCTGTGACACCTTGGATGTGAAGGAAGATTTGTTTTGTGAGTAAGAATTAGGGGCAGTATTAAAAGGATTAAAAAATGACAAGGCTCCAGGTGCTGATATTGTGATAGATCAGTTTCTTCAACATGGTGGCTCTGAGGTTACAAAAAAGCTATTGAAGATTATGAATGTTATTTTTGAAAAAGGGGAAGTACCTAGCGATTTTTGGAATACCTTAATTAAACCACTGTATAAGAAGGCTGATAAGAGTGAGTGTGCTAATTATCGAGGCATTAGACTGCTCTCTGTAGGTAGCATATTACTTAGTAACATGATACTTTTTAGACTGAGAAATGCTGTTGACAAAGCTATAAGAGGAGAACAGTGCAATTTTAGAAAAGGTAAAGGATATGTTGACCAGAAGTTTACTCTTGGGTTAACAATTGAGAAGAGCCTGAGTTGTCAAACGGCTTTGGTCTTCAGTTTTATAGATTACAAGCAAGAGTTTGATTCTGTTGATATAATACCTTTAGCAAAGATCTTATTCTTATTCTAGAACACTAGTGTGGTCAAGGTAGAAAATGAGGTTAGCAGCTGGTTTCGTAATAAATCAGGAGTTAAACTGGGTTGTGTTCTATCCCCATTTATATCGATAATTTTTATGGATTCCATTTTAAGGAGTACAGGAAAGGTGATGGGAAACCACGGAATCAAATTGGGAGGAAAACGTTTTCTGGAATTGGATTATGCTGATGATTTAAGCATCCTGGACGAAAGTTTGAGCAAAATAAATGAAATTTTAGAGCTTTTGCGACTTTAGGGAGCTAGAATAGGTTTGAAAATCCATGTTAAGAAGACTAGGCAACTTAGGCTAGGAATAAGTGAAGATAAAAAGGTAGCGCTGGGTAACGAAAAGATTGATCAGGCTGACAGCTTTAGTTACCTTGGTAGTATAATTAATAAGGACAGTAGGAGCAGTGAACATCTTAAAAATAGAATAGCCAAGGCCTAGGTTGTGTCTTTTCACAGTTAAAATTTTTTTGGAAGAATAGGACGATATGTCTGCAAACCAAGATAAAAACTTGGAAGCTACAGTGTTGACAGTGTTCAGGTATGACTCTATAGCATGGGCACTCCGAAAAATGGATGAAGAATTAGTAGATGTTATCCAGAGAAATTGCCTACGGATTGTTCTTGCACCCGGCTTTCTAGCACTATAATGAGAAAAAGGTTGCAAGGGCTAGGGTATGTTTGGCAGATGAAGGATGAAAGATTGCCGAAGACAGTTTTTTCAACCAATTCTCTAGGGCTAAGCGGAAAGCAGGCTGTCCGTGTTTTGGGCGGTAGGATATCATAAAGAAAGATTTAAAGGAAACGAGAGCTTCCTGGAAGGGTGTAAAGAAGGAGCCTTTGAATAAATTTGGAGGGGGGAAGAGCGTGCGTAGCTGTGTTCGCCTCAGACGGCTTGGTGCTGTGGTGAGTTTTTAATTGTAGCAGTAGCAGTAAAGTAGAAGTAATAATAGTTACTTCTCCTCAACATCTCGCTCGTTACGTTAAAGTTTGAATTCCGTCCCAACTTTTTAAGAACAACTCCTGAAACCCAATGTTTGCTTATTGGAAGAATCAGAAGTTTTTTTGAAGTACTAAAAAACCTCAACGTAAAGAGGGGGGTGTTGAGGAGGAGGATTTTTTCTCAGATATGTAATGATTTCTGTTCGTATTAAGTTTCAATGTTGCCCCTTACTTTCAGTTGAAAGAAATTTTGCTTTTTATTTAATGTATAGAAGGGATGGCCAGAACATAGGAAGAACTCGATGTAAGCGCATACTGTATAATAGTGAGTACTTGTGAACTTAATTGCTTACTTATGTATTTACCTAATCATTATTTACTTTTTATATACTCAATATGCTCACTTATAATTATATATATATATATATATATATATATATATATATATATATATATATATATATATATATATATATATATATATATATATATATATATATATATATATATATATATATATATATATATATATATATATATATATATATATATATATATATATATATATATATATATATATATATATATATATATATATATATATATATATATATATATATATATATATATATATATATATATATATATATATATATATATATATATATATATATATATATATATATATATATATATATATATATATATATATATAATTATAAGTGAGCATATTGAGTATATAAAAAGTAAATAATGATTAGGTAAATACATAAGTAAGCAATTAAGTTCACAAGTACTCACTATTATACAGTATGCGCTTACATCGAGTTCTTCCTATGTTCTGGCCATCCCTTCTATACATTAAATAAAAAGCAAAATTTCTTTCAACTGAAAGTAAGGGGCAACATTGAAACTTAATACGAACAGAAATCATTACATATCTGAGAAAAAATCCTCCTCCTCAACACCCCCCTCTTTACGTTGAAGTTTTTTAGTACTTAAAAAAAACTTCTGATTCTTCCAATAAGCAAACATTTGGTTTCAGGAGTTGTTCTTAAAAAGTTTGCAATAACATAATCAATAATGTTTGCTGTCTTACCACCACGCGAATACCATGTTAACTTATGGGCCATTTTATGACCGAACACAGCATTGGTTATAACTAAATTGTTACACCAACAATATTGCAGAAGTCTGAGGTCATTACTTTTTTCTTTTCCAACACCAAATTTACCAAGGCTAGGATACCATCTATCCCTATTTCTACTAACCTGGGCGTTAAAATATCCTAGTAATAGTTTCATAATTCTAACTCTAACCCTGTTTATTTGATCCTGTAACTCTAAGTAAAATTCCTCTGAGTCACTAGCTTCTTTGTCAGTTGGTTCTACAGGGGTGTTGGGACCGTTGGTTTGTTTCGGATAAATACCCTTCCCAGATTCTTTTCTTTTGGGTCTCTTAATTATTCTCTATTCCCCCTAGTAATAATCATTAATTTTCCCTTAATGTTGGTTGCGCCATTTTTCTTTCCTGCTTTAACATGCGTAGTTTGATAAACAAACCAATTGGCTTTATATGCGCAGTTAGGGATGATTCACCATAGCTAAAAATCTACTTTCGGAGAACAAGTTCGTCCAAATTCTTGGGGGGTGAACGAAGGGGTATAAATCTGATTCATTTGAAGTAAGGCAATATTTGGTAAGCATTTAGATTGGCTGGAAAAATCCACATACTACCCACCGCAGGCACGTGTTTGAGCAATCTGGGGGAAAATTAGAAGTATGGGTTTTCAGTTCTGTTATATGCATGATTGAATACAGTAAGCTTTTTTATACTAAATAATCTTGGAATTTTTAGCCTAGGTAGAGTCCAAGGAAATAGTTAGAAATATTAGCGGTAACCCAGGGCAGATACCCTTGGCCTTAAAGTGGCTCCTTTGACCGTTCTATCACGTTGTCGTACCCTAAGAAAGGGTATATTGTAAATTGGGTAGTGACCTACCCAATATTTACAGTGTGGGCATCCCACCATAATATTCGGCGCTGCCGGGAGCTTTTTCCTCCAGTAAGGGGTGTAGCACCATTTTTGCACCAATAAATGGTGACCCCCGTACTTTACCACTCCAATACTGGGGGCAGCAAGAAAAGGAGCTATTAACAACACTGATAGTAAAGGAATTCCGAGTTTTTGAAGAGATAAATTAATGTAGCCTACAGAGTAGCCTATTGTGATTACATATAAATTAAGGAAAAAAAATGCGGAATCAATTAATAAAATCTTATTAATTATCTGGACTGTGCCTAGCTTAATAATAATAAGTAATAAAATTGAAGAATCAAAACACCACGTGAATAATTAATTTGTGAGACAAAGAAGGCTGCACTGCCCACGTAAAATTTACAATTGAAAACGCAACAATTTTTCACGAAAAGATAAAAAGAAACATTGGTAAAAAGATGCTCTAAGTAAACCTTGAAATAATTGTGGACACGTGGAGAATTCAAACAAGATCAGGAAAAGGACAGTTGGAAAAAGCGAATAGGAATTCGGAAAAAACTACCGCGGTAAAACAAAAATCGTATTCAGACGCATCGCAATTGTTTGCGACTCCCACTCAAAATACCTTAAGAAAAACAACATCACATAGAACCTTATTTCCCTCAGGGAGTGAAATACACATTTCTGACACGTATGAAGGGGAAATCTTCAAAACAAAATCAGTAATAGAACGATCTCCAGTACAAACCATGGAAGAAGAAAAGAGTTTAAGGCCGATTCAGAAAGAATTATTCCCAGATAGAGAAATCCAGATAAAAGAAAAAGTGGCAATAATACATGAAGAAAAATCGTTATATGAAAATACGAGTAAAACAAAACCAAATCACCCTTCAGATGGAGTGCAAAATGTAGGGGAGTTGAGTGTAACAGCAAATATAATTATAGAACAAACAGACTCAGAAAACGAATTAAAAAGATATAAAGACAGAGAGAATCATAGTAGGCCAAGTAGCAGGAGTATTAGAAGCTCAACTTCCAGCAGGGGCTCGCGAAAAAGCACTCAAATGGATATGACACAACAACTATTAAATTTCATGGGGAAAGATAGAATAACCATAAAACGAAAAGAGGAGGGAAATAGAAAAGAAAGAGAGAGAGAGATATAAAAGGAAGAGAGAAAGAGAGAATAGCTAGAGAACGAAAGGAGGAGGCAGATAAAGAGGATAGAAGAGAACTAATGCCAATAATTGCAGGTAAAAATTACCAGGAACAGCAAGGATCGTCCACAGTGAATTTAATGCATGCAATAAACTTTCAACCAATGAAAGAGAACGAAAAATGTATATTTGTACCTCTACAACTTTGAAAAAAACCGCAGAATTAAATGGATTACCAAGAAAAAATTGGGTGACAAAAATACAGCCCCTCTTTAGCTACAAAGCAAAAATTGCATATAAAGCATTACCAATGCACTGCTCGATGGATTTTGAAAGGGTAAAACAAGCCATTTTTGAAAAGTTTCAAATCTCCCCCGAGCACTTTCAAAAAAGGTTTAGAAGTGAAAGAAAACGAGACAATGAGACACATAAAGAATTAGGGTACAAATTTAAAGATATCTGTTTAACTGGCTAGAATTAGAAAATTTATAGAATGTTTGAAGACCCGGAAGAAATAAAGGAAAAATTGACGGAAGTAATCGATGAAACAGTAATGGAACAATTTTTAGTAAATACCCACAGAGAATTGAAAATATATTTGAAAGAAAAGAACCCAAAAACAAGCGAAGAAATGGTGGAAATGGCAAATAGGTTGACCGAAAGAAGAGAGGAAGTTGAGGAGACAGACTTATTTCAATACAAAGAGTATAACAAAAATAGGTACTATAACACAGGGCAAGGAGAATTAACTTGCTATAACTGCGGTACCACGGGGCATTTTGCAAGAAACTGCCCTAGTAAATATGACCAAAAACCACATAAAACGACAGCCTGGGCCATGACCCATAATAGGGAAAAAAATTACGCATTTGCAGAGTCGCATAAGATATACGGAAAATTGAACGGGGAATTAGTTGAAATGGCAATTGATTCTTGCAGTGATCAAACTTATGTGCGAACTGACCTAATTAATAGAACGGAGATAGACCATAACAATAAGATTACAACATTATGTCATTATGGAGACATGCTTCCATGCCCGTGTGCTTGGGTTAGAATGGAAATTGCAATTAAAGACATTACAATAAAAAAAGAAAAAACAATAAAAGTAGGCTTAGTACCTAATCTAGCAGGAGATGTTTTAGTAGGAGGAGACTTTGGGGATATCAGATATCTCCTATCGTTAAAAGTGACTTCTGTAACAATTGGAAAATTACAAAACTACACTAAGGCGAAAAATATACAACTTCATTGACAACAGAACCCTATATTTACATACTGATTAAACATACATGTATGGGCATTGAAAAGGTTTAATATCCTTGGTAAAACCCTAGAAGAGATTTGTTTGCTATTTTTGACTTTTCTGAGCTAGATTTCTTAGCCTTTCATAGGTGTGTGTTGTCTGAAACTTATGATTTGAGGTGTGTAATTTGCTATTTTTGACTTTTCAGAGCTAGGATTCTTAGTCTCTCATATACGTTTGTTGTCTGAAACTTCTAGTTTGGGATAAATAGTTTGCTATTTCAGGCTTTTCTGAGCTAAGGTTTCCTAGTATTTCATCGGTGTGTGCTATCTGAAACTTATGATTTGAGATATGTAAATTATTTCGGCTTTTCTTAGCTAGATTTCTTAGTCTTTCGTTGGTGTATGTCGTCTAAAACCTATGATTTGGGATGGGTGGATTTCTGTTTTTGATTTTTCTGAGCTGGATTTCTTAGCCTTTCATGGGTGTGTGTTGTCTGAAACCTATGATTTGGGATGGTTAATTTTCTTTTTGTACCTTTCAGAGCTAGGATTCTTATTCCGTCATAGGTGTTTGTGGTCTGAAACTTCTTGTTTGGGATGAGTAGTTGGCTTTTTCAGGCTTCTCTGAGCTAAGGCTTCTTAGTATTTCGTAGGTGAATGTTGTCTGAAACTTATGAATTGGGATATGTAAATTACTATTTCGGGCTTTTCTAAGCTAGATTTCTTAGTCTTTCATAGGTGTGTGTTGTCTGAAACCTATGATTTGGGACGTGTGGGCTGCTGTTTTTGTACTTTTACGAGCTTGATTTATTAGCCTTTCATTGGTGTTTGTTGTCTTAAACCTATATTTTGGGATGACAAGTTTGCTATTTTTGAATTTTCATAGCTAGCTTTCACAGACTTTTTTAGGTGTGTTTTGACTGAAACTTATGATTTTGGATTTGTAGTTTGCTTTTTTGACTTTTCATAACCAGATTTCTTAGTCTTTCTTTGGTGTTTGTTGTCTGAAACTTATGATTTGGGATATGTAAATTACTATTTCGGGCTTTTCTAAGCTGGATTTCTTAGCCTTTAATAGGTGTGTGTTGTCTGAAACCTATGATTTGGGATGTGTGGGTTGCTATTTTTGACTTGTCTGAGCTAGATTTCTTAGTCTTTTGTTGGTGTGTGTTGTCTGAAACTTATGATTTGGGATTTGTAGTTAGCTTTTTGGACTTTTCAGAGCTAGGATTCATAGTCTTTCATAGGTGTGTATTGCCTAAAACCTTTGATTTGGGATGGTTAATTTGCTATTTTTGACTTTTCTGGGCTAGGTTTCTTTGGCATTCGTAGGTGTGTGTTGTCAGAAAATTATGATTGGGGATGTGTAGTTTGCTATTTGGACTTTTCAGAGCTAGGATTCTTAGTCCATCATAAGTATTTGTGGTCTGAAACCTATAGTTTGGGATGAGTAGTTTGCTATTTCAGGCTTTTCTGAGCTAAGGTTTCTTAGTATTTTGTAGGTGTGTATTGTCTGAAACTTATGATTTGAGGCGTGTAATTTGCTATTTCCGACTTTTCATAGCCAGATTTCATAGTCTTTCATAGGTGTGTATTGTCTGAAACCTATGATTTGAGATGTGTGGATTGCTATTTTTTGACCTTTATGAGCTGGATTTCTTAGCCTTTAATAGCTGTGTGTTGACTGAAACCTATGATTTGAGATGAGTGGTTTGCTATTTTTGACTTTTCTGGGCTAGATTTCGTAGCCATTCATAGGTGTGTGTTGTCAGAAAATTATGATTTGGGAGGTGTAGTTTGCTTTTTGGACTTTTCAGAGCTAGGATTCTTAGTCCCTCATAGGTGTTCGTTGTCTGAAACTTCTAGTTTGGGATGAGTAGTTGGCTATTTCAGGCTTTTCTGAGCTAAGGCTTCTTAGTATTTCGTAGGTGTATGTTGTCTGAAACTTATGATTTGGGATACGTAAATTACTATTTCGGGCTTTTCTAAGCTAGATTTCTTAGTCTTTCGTATGTGTGTGTTGTCTTAAATCTATGATTTGGGATGTGTGGGTTGCTATTTTTGGCTTTTCTGAGCTTGTTGTCTTAGCCTTTCATAGGTGTGTGTTGACTGAAACCTATGATTTGGGATGAGTGGTTTGCTATTTTTGACTTTTCTGAGCTAGATTTCATAGCCTTTCATAGGTATGTGCTGTCAGAAAATTATGATTGGGATTTGTAGTTTGCTTTTTTGGACTTTTCAGAGCTAGGATCCTTAGTCCCTCATAGGTGTTTATTGTCTGAAACCTACAGTTTGGGATGAGTAGTTGGCTATTTCAGGCTTTTCTGAGCTAAGGTTTCTTAGTATTTTGTAGGTGTGTGCTGTCTGAAACTTATGATTTGAGGTGTGTAATTTGCTATTTCCGACAGGATCAATTCTATTTCTCCAAAATAATATAAAAAGTTTCCACTTCAGTTCAGATTTTTTCTCAAGGAGATGAAAAAATTTAAAGTTTTGTTCCAAATTTTTCAAAGAAGATAGAAAAGTTCAAGTTCTCTTCTGAATTTTACCAAAGAACAAAATTCAATTCTAATTTTTCCAAAATAATATAAAAAGTTTCCACTTCAGTTCAGATTTTTTCTCAAGGAGATGAAAAAATTTAAAGCTCTGTTCCAAATTTTTCAAAGAAGATAGAAAAGTTCAAGTTCTCTTCTGAATTTTACCAAAGAACAAAATTCAATTCTAATTTCTCCAGAGAAAATAAAAAGGTTCCACTTCAGTTTTAAGTTCACCAAGACATAAAAAGTTTAAAGTTTAGTTCAAATTTTTCCGTAGAATATAGAAAAAGTTATAGTATGATTTGTGATTATTTTCCATGAAGATAAAAAGTTTCATTTTAATTCTAAATTTTCTTAAATTCACTTCCGACTTTTCTCAAAGAGATGAAAAAATTTAAAATACTGTTCCAAATTATTCATAGAAGATAGAAAAGTTGAAGTTCTCTTTTGAATTTTACCAAAGAACACAATTCAATTCTAATTTCTCTAGAGAAAATAAGAATCTTCCACTTCAGTTTCTAGTTCACCAAGACATGAAAAATTTAAAGTTCACTTCTAAATTTTTCCGTAAAAGATATGAAAAGTTATACTATGAGTGTGATTATTTTCAATGAAGATAAAAAATTTCACTTTAATTATAAATTTTCTTAAATTTAATTCCGACCTTTCTCAAAGAGATGAAAAAATTTAAAGTTCTGTTCCAAATATTTTCTCGGAAGAAGAAAAGTTCAACTTCGATTCTGAATTTTCTCAATGAAAATGAAATAAGTTATTGATCAAATCTATTTTCCCAAAAATAACATAAAAATTTCCACTTCAGATCAGATTTTTTTCTCAAGGAGACGAAGAAATTTAAAGTTCTGTTCCAAATTTTTCATAGAAGATAGGGAAAGTTATACTTTGATTGTGAATATTCAAGTTCTATTCTCAATTTTACCAAGGAACACTATTCAATTCTAATTTCCCCAATAAAAAATTTAAAGTTCAGTTCTAAATTTTTCCGTAGAAGACAGGAAAAGTTATATTATGATTGTGATTATTTTCCATGAAGATAAAAAGTTTCACTTTAATTAGAAATTATATTAAATTCAATTCCGATCTTTCTCAAAGAGATAAAAAAATTTAGAGTCCTGTTCCAAATATTTTCTCGGAAGAAGAAAAGTTCAACTTCGATTCTGAATTTTCTCAATGAAAATGAAATAAGTTATTGATCAAATCTATTTTCCCAAAATAACATAAAAATTTCCACTTCAGTTCAGATTTTTTCTCAAGGAGATGAAGAAATTTAAAGTTCTATTCCAAAATTTTTCATAGAAGATAGGAAAAGTTATACTTTGATCGTGAATATTCAAATTCTATTCTGAATTTTACCAAAGAACACAATTCAACTCTAATTTCCCCAATAAAAAGTTTAAAGTTCAGTTCTAAATTTTTCCGCAGAAAATATGAAAAGTTATGTTATGATTATGATTATTTTCCATGGAGATAAAAAGTTTCACTTTAATTATAAATTTTCTTAAATTCAGTTCCGACTTTTCTCAAAGAGATGAAAAAATTTAAAGTTCTGTTCCAAATTTTTCAGAGAAGATAGGAAAAGTTATACTTTGATTGTGAATATTCTTCATGAAGATATAGAGCTAGACTTTAATTCTGGCTCCACTTTAATTCTGAGTTTTCTCGAAGAACTACAAAATGTACAAGTTCTCTTCTGAATTTTCTTAGAGAAGAGTAAAAAGTTAGCTCAATTCTGAAATTTACCAATGAAAAGGAATAAGCTTTCATTACAGTTCCTAATTTCTCAAAGACATAAAAAATTTAAAGTTCAATTCTAAATTTTTCCAAGTTTCCAGGTTAGGTTAGGTTAACTTATCATGAGCGCTCATGATAAGTTAACCTAACCTAACCTAACTTAACCTAACCTAACTTAATCCAACCTAACCTAACCTAGCCTATTGTTTTTGGTGGTTAGATGAATGAACTGAATTTAAGAAAAATTAGAAATAAAGTGAAACTTTTTATCTTCATGGTAAATAATCACAATCATAGTATAGCCATTCCTATCTTCTATGGAAAAATTTAGAGTGATTTTATTGGTTTTGAAAGGAAGAGTGACAGTGACTGATCCAGGTGGGGGCACAAAACCCCTTCAAGTAGTGGTGGCATTGGAGGTGAGAATGCTTGCTTCGTTTGGGGTAGGGACGATGTAACACTTTAAGGTTTTTTCTTGTAATTGGTTATTAATTGGTGAGTTATAAATAACTTTTAAATTATTAAGACCGTTTCTTTTTCCAAATTAAATAAAAAAAACAAGTTTTTTAAACTGAAAGTAAGGAGCGACATTAAAACTTAAAACGAACAGAAATTATTCCGTATATGAAAGGGACTGTCCCCTCCTCAACGCCTCGCTCTTTGCGCTAAAGTTTTTATTGTTTTAAAAAATAAAGTTTTGAGACAGAGTCAAACTTTAGCGTAAAGAGCGAGGCGTTGAGGAGGGGACAGTCCCTTTCATATACGGCATAATTTCTGTTCGTTTTAAGTTTTAATGTCGCTCCTTAATTTCAGTTTAAAAAACTTGTTTTTTTATTTAACTTTTGAACGTTTTTGAATAAATGCAGGTTTTGATCTTGGCCCACCGTGCATGAATAATTAAAAAACAAATTTCATATTAATTTACTTTTATTTAGTTAAATGGCTTTCTCTAAACTTGTTTAATTTTATTTACGAACGTTTTTATTAGTAATAAATATACGTATATGAAAGGGACTGTCCCCTCCTCAACGCCTCGCTCTTTACGCTAAAGTTTTTTATTGTTTTAAAAAATAAAGTTGTGAGACAGAGTCAAACTTTAGCGTAAGGAGCGAGGCGTTGAGGAGGGGACAGTCCCTTTCATATACGGAATAATTTCTGTTCGTTTTAAGTTTTATTGTCGCTCCTTACTTTCAGTTTAAAAAACTTGTTTTTTTTATTTAATTTTTGAACGTTTTTGAATAAATACAGGTTTTGATCTTGGCTCACCGTACATGAATAATTAAAACAAAATTTTCATATTAATTTAATTTTATTTAGTTAAATGGCTTTCTCAAAACTTGTGTAATTTTATTTACGAACATTTTTATTAGTAATAAATATACGTAACTTACGAATTAACTTACGTAACGAACTTCTATATTCATATATTTTTAATTTGTTTATTAGGGGGTTCGCCCTTTAGTCAATACCTTGCTCTTTAAGCTAAAGTTCAAATTTTGTTCCAATTCTTTAAAAATGACCGCTTAATCACATAGGCCGTTAATTAGAATAAATAGCTCTTATGAAAGTACTAAAAAATCTTTGGCTTAAAGAGCAAGGTATTGACTACGGGGTGAACCCAATCATATATGTAATATTTTCTGTTCGTTTGAAGTTTCGATGTTGCTGCTATTGCAGTTGAAATACTTGTTTTTTTATATTAAATTTCTGATCTTTTTTTAAATAATGCTGGGAAGCCCGGCGTCCCCTTCATAGCAATGTTCCTTCCCCCATGAAAACTTCCTACATGGAAAGATCCTCCCACATACCCCCCGAACCAACCCCCTCCCCCACTACCAGGAAAAATCTCCCCTGAAAACGTCTGTATACTTCCAAATAACCAATGCTATATGTTAACATTGGGTAAAATTCATAACTTTTAGCCCTCCCCCCGAGAATTTCGGGGGATTAAGTAATCCTAAAAGACATACTTATTATATTTTCGAACATGCCGAACAAAATGGCTATCTCAAAATTTTGATCAGGTGACTTTGGGAAAAAAATGAGCGTGGGAGGGGGCCTAGTTGCCCTCCATTTTTTTGGTCACTTAAAAAGGGCACTAGAACTTTTAATTTCCATTCCAATTAGCCCTCCCACGATATTCTAGGACCACTGGGTCGATACTATCATCCCTGGGGAAAAAAAACAAAAAAAAACAAATAAACACGCACCCGTGATCTTTCTTCTGGCAAAAAATGCAAAATTCCACATTTTTGTAGATGGAAGCTTGAAACCTCTACAGTAGGGTTTCCTGATACGCTGAATATGATGGTTAGATTTTCATTAATGTTCTATAATTTTTAGGGGGTCTTTCCCCCTTTTTTCGAAAATCAGCCAAATTTTCTCAGGCGCGTAACTTTTGATTAGTTGGACTAAACTTGATGAAACTTATATATTTGAAATCGGAATTAAAATCTGATTCTTTTAATATATCTATTTGTATCAAAATACCGTTTTCTAGAGTTTCGGTTACCATTAAGCCGGGTCGCTCCTTACTTACAGTTCGTTACCACGAACTGTTTGATAAGTTTGAAACAAAGTTTCAGTTACTTTGTTTGGTCTCTGTTAGATTTAGAGTTAGATTTTACTGATGACGCATACCGCCTAAAAGTATATAATAAAATTTAGATTTTATCAGGATAATTTGTCCGTACTACCACATAAGCCAACAGAGAGGTGAAAATCTTCATTTTATATTAAAAAGGAGGGTATATTTAAAATCCTAACTTCTTTAGGCTATCAAAATGATATTTCAAGATTGTGCTGTCACAATGAGGATGAAAAAATTTAATATTTAAACTTCTTTTTACTATTAAAGATTTATTTTAGAGTCTTGCTATACCACAGAGGCGAAGAAATTGATCTCTTTACTTTTAGGCTGTCATAAAATTTGGGTTTTTTTTTCCGAAGCGGGGTGGTTTTTACAACATTGTTGTTTCTTGGGTGATTTGAATGATAGAAAGTAAATCCATGAGAAATGCAAAGATATTACAAATTTACGTTTAGGATTTTGGTTTGTAAATTGTGGCCACTTTACTGCCTATTTTCACGTAATCAAAGCTCTACTTTATGTGACCTATCACCGCCTCTGTTCATCCTTAAACGTTAAAACGTTAAACGTTAAAATAAAGGCCAAATTCTGTTGAAATGTCTGAACCTTAATAAAGGTTCATGTAAGTATGCGCTTAAAACTAAGTATATGAGTCGAAATACTAATTCAAAGGTCGGAGTAATCATTCAAGTGAAACAGATTTCTCCCCAAAAAAAAAAATATCAAAGATGGTAAATAATTATGTATTTATTTTTTTATTAATCCGGTATAGATGGGTCTCCGAATTCTCAGTTTAAAACAATGGAATAGCATCGAATTTTTTCCAAACATTTACTAATGAAATGTTGAAAAAAGTAGAAATTCACACAATTCGAGGTATGCATGGAAATGGAATGCAACTACAATATTATTTCAGAGTTTCTCACCTTCTGATATTTTCAACAAGTTTTGAATTTCTATCAACCAGTCACAAAATGTAGTTTTGTTTAAGTGTAGAAGCTGCATATATATGTCCATAAAAATGTATATACTGCTATATATTCTGCTGTGGAATTTTATACTTATTTTGGTACATGCAACCCTATCATATTTTCAAGATTAGTTGTCTATAAATTAAATTTTTTTAGGAGAATTATTTTACTTAATGCAAAATCTGAGCCCAATATCAAATTTGTACTTTTTTGCTCAACAGGAGTAGAGAGGGAGGTGCTACTCCGGTACGAACCACGTGGTTTATGATTTTGTCCGTGAGAATTTGAAAAAACAGGAACTTTGTCACATTTATGGATGTTTTTATGGTTTTTGTCAGTGAGAATTTGAAAAACAGGAACTTTGTCACATTTATGTCTGTTTTCTTGGATGGTTATGTCTGTTTTATGGATTTTGTCAGTGAGAATTTGAAAAACAGGAATTTTGTCACCTTCATGGATTATTGAGTCATTAATCAAATTGTTTCCGGGCAAAGTTAATTAATGTCTGACAGATGACGTAAAGTTAATTAATGTCTTTGGAGTTCTACCAAGAGAATGTCTCCGGGCAAAGTTTAGATCACACATGACAGATGATGTCATGATTGATTGATTGACATGAAAGGGGAATTAATTTGTTGTTTTTAAAGAGATTGATTCACGAAAGGGTTTCTTTTGTAATTTCAAATGTTTCAGCACAGGGATGCCAAACAAAAGGAACACGCTGAAATTACGTTTAGGGATTATTTGGGCGAAACTGTTTTAGTCATTTTATGGAATTATTTCGGCGAAACAGTTAGAGACATTTTAAAAGATGATTTAAAGGATGATTTTAGAAGAGAATTTGAGGGTAAAACTCTGTGGTCGTTATAATACACAAGTTCCATTTGAACAGTGTTGTGAGGTCCTCTACCACAACCCCAAAGGGTTCCGATCCCCCTACCCCAACCCCAAAGGGTTCCAATCCCTCTACCCCAACCCCGAAGGAAGTCCCCGGTCCCTAAAGATCCACCGGGCTCCGAAAGGGCCACCCGGCCCTCAAGGGTCCCCCAGACCCCCCCCCCAGGCCCCAAAGGGCCCCTCCTCCCTTTGGCCCCCAAAGAGGCCCCTATCCCTCTATCTCCTCCCCCTCTTCACCTCCCCCTCCTCCCCTCCCCTTCCCTCCCCCATTTTTTAATATTTTTTGTGCATTGAGACACAGAACGACCCCCTCCCCCCAGCCCCACCCCCCTTCCCCAAAGGCCTGATTTTTCAAAGTTCATTTTGAATTTCTTTCGTTGAAATGCAAGAATTGGAATATTTCAGTAGTGTTTGGTTGTTGTTTACCATGTCACAGTTACATATTTGATTTTTCAAAGTTCATTTTGAATTTCTTTTATTGAAATGCAAGAGTTGGAATATTTCAGTAGTGTTTTATCATGGTTTACCTTTTCACAATTACATTTTCTTGATTTTTCAAAGTTCATTTGAATTTTTTCATTGAAATGCAAGAGTTGGAATATTTCAGTAGTGTTTTCTCGTGGTTTACCCTGCCATAGTTACATTCTCCTGATTTTATAAAGATCATTTAGATTTCTTTCGTTAAAATGCAAGAGTTGGAATATTTCAGTAGTGTTTTGTTGTGGGTTACAGTGTCACAGTTACATTCTCTTGATTTTTCAAAGTTCATTTTGAATTTCTTTCATTGAAATGCAAGAGTTGGAATATTTCAGTAGTGTTTTGTAGTGGTTTACCTTGTCACAGTTACATTCTCATGATTTTTCAAAGTTCATTTTTGATTTCTTTCGTTGAAATACAAGAGTTGGAATATTGCAATAGTGTGTTGTCGTGGTTTACCATGTCACAGTTACATTCTCTTGATTTTTCAAAGTTCATTTTGAATTTCTTTCATTGAAATGCAAGAGTTGGAATATTTCAGTAGTGTGTTGTTGTAGTTTACCTCGTCACAGTTATATTCCCTTAATTTTTCAAAGTTCATTTTGAATTTCCTTTGCTGAAAAGCATTGGTTGTGGTTTACCTTGTCACAGTTACATTCTCTTGATTTTTCAAAGATCATTTCGGATTTCTTTCGTTGAAATGCAAAGGTTGGATTATTTCAGTAGTGTTTGGTCATGGTTTACCTTGTCACAGTTACATTTTCTTGATTTTTCAAAGTTCATTTTGGATTTCTTTCGTTGAAATACAAGAGTTGGAATATTGCACTAGTGTGTTGTCGTGGTTTACCTTGTCACAGTTACATTCTCTTGATTTTTCAAAGTTCATTTTGGATTTCTTTCGTTGAAATGCAAGAGTTGAAATATTTCAGTAGCGTTTTGTCTTGGTTTACCTTGTCACAGTTACATTTTCTTGATTTTTAAAAGTTCATTTCGGTTTTCTTTCGTTGAAATGTATGAGTGGGATTATTTCAGTAGTGTTTTGTCGTGGTTTACCATGTCACAGTTACATTCCCACGAATTTTCAAAGTTCATTTTGAGTTTCTTTCATTGAAGTGCAAGAGTTGGAATATTGCAGTAGTGTTTTGATGTGGTTTACCTTATCACAGTTACATTCTCTTGATTTTTCAAAATTCATTTTGAATTTCTATCGTTGAAATGCAAGAGCTGGAATATTTCAGTAGCGTTTTGTCGTGGTTTACCTTGTCACAGTTACATTCTCTTGATTTTTCAAAGTTCATTTTGGATTTCTTTCGTTGAAATGCAAGAGTTGAAATATTTCAGTAGCGTTTTGTCGTGGTTTACCTTGTCACAATTACATTTTCTTGATTTTTAAAAGTTCATTACGGTTTTCTTTCGTTGAAATGTAAGAGTGGGATTATTTCAGTAGTGTTTTGTCGTGGTTTACCATGTCACAGTTACACTCCCACGATTTTTCAAAGTTCATTTTGATTTTCTTTCATTGAAGTGCAAGAGTTGGAATATTGCAGTAGTGTTTTGGTGTGGTTTACCTTATCACAGTTACATTCTCTTGATTTTTCAAAATTCATTTTGAATTTCTATCGTTGAAATGCAAGAGCTGGAATATTTCAGTAGTGTTTTGTCGTGGTTTACCTTGTCACAGTTACATTTTCTTGATTTTTCAAAGTTCATTTTGAATTTTTTTCATTGAAATGCAAGAGTGGGATTATTTCAGTAGTGTGTTGTCGTGGTTTACCATGTCAAAGCTACATTTTCTTGATTTTTCAAAGTTCATTTTGAATTTCTTTCATTGAAATGAGCCTCAACCATTTTTATTCTTCAGAATAGTCCATCGCCAAGAAAATTATAATTTCAGATTCAACATGTCAGGGAACACACTTTCAGGTTCAGCATGTAAGAGAACCCTAAATGCTCATCCCAAAAAAAAGGTAAGTTAACCTTAAACGCTCAAAGAATTTCTCTGAAATCACACTTTCAGGTTAGGTTAGGTAGGACCCCGACCCCCACTACCCCAACCCCGATTTAATGTCCTTGGTAGAAGTCTTTACAAGATTTAATGTCCTTGGTAAAAGCATATATGAGATTCAGAATTGATATTTTTATAGTCATAGAATAACTAGACACAAAAATTCAGATTTTCCCACAGTTAAGGGGGGGGGAGTAAAGGTCAACTGCAAAGA
This sequence comes from Artemia sp. Qi Xiang Cuo, assembly GCF_049724085.1. Lineage (NCBI taxonomy): Eukaryota > Metazoa > Arthropoda > Branchiopoda > Anostraca > Artemiidae > Artemia > Artemia sp. Qi Xiang Cuo. The sequence continues at coordinate 13,084,666 of NC_142798.1, read as the reverse complement.
TATTTAGTCTAAGAAACTAGAATATGACGTTACAGCCCTTCGCTAATAACTAGTGAAAACCAAGAACTCAAACACAGATGGACTACTGTTCGCTATTTTCTACATTGCAGCTACTGCTGCAACCAAGATAACTTGATGATCATTTCTAATTTTAACAATTTCTTGCATACATCATTCAAACATAATAAACTCAGCCTTGAAGAAATTTTCTGTATTTTCCTATAATTTCATTCTCCTTTCATATAAACATTATTTTTTTGCGAAGTCGATGAGTCCTCCCACCTCCCTCCATAATTAATTACCCCTTCTTTGCCCTAGATTTGGGATTGAACACCAAATTAAAAAAATGAGAGACAAACAAGGTTAAAATAATTGATCCCGAGTTACCTTAGAAAATATAGCCTTCTTTGAAGTTGCAATCGTCTTTAAAAATCGACAGATTGTTAATGTTTAAACTTTTACGTTTCTCATAAATGTAATAAACAGGATTACTTAATGTTTTTCAATATAACCATAACTTTCTTGTCTAAAATTCATCAATTAGTCGCAATCTTGTTTTTTTTTTTACATACGGGGAGAGATTTAATGTCCTTGGTAGAAGTCTATACAAGATTTAATGTCCTTGGTAAAAGCATATATGAGATTCAGAATTGATATTTTTATAGTCATAGAATAACTAGACACAAACATTCAGAATTTCCCACAGTTAAGGGGGGGGGGAGTAAAAGTCAACTGCGAAGATATTTAGTCTAAGAAACTAGAGTATGACGTTACAACCCTTCGCTAATAACTAGTGAAAACCAAGAACTCAAACGCAGATGGACTACTGTTCGCTATTTACTACATTGCAGCTACTGCTGCAACCATGATAACTTGATGATCATTTCTAATTTTAACAATTTCTTGCATACATCTTTCAAACATAATAAACTCAGCCTTGAAGAGATTTTCTGTATTTTCCTATAATTTCATGCTCCTTTCATATTAACATTATTTTTTTGCTGAGTCGATGAGTGCTCCCACTTCCCTCAAAAATTAATTACCCCTTCTTTGCCCTAGATTTGGGATTGAACACCAAATTAAAAAAATGAGAGACAAACAAGGTTAAAATAATTGATCCCGAGTTACCTTAGAAAATATAGCCTTCTTTGAAGTTGCAATCGTCTTTAAGAATCGAAAGATTGTTAATGTTTAAACTTTTACGTTTCTCATAAATGTAATAAACAGGATTACTTAATGTTTTTCAATATAACCATAACTTTCATGTCTAAAATTCATCAATTAGTCGGAATTTTGTTTTTTTTTTAAATACGGGGAGAGATTTAATGTCCTTGGTAGAAGTCTATACAAGATTTAATGTCCTTGGTAAAAGCATATATGAGATTCAGAATTGATATTTTTATAGTCATAGAATAACTAGACACAAAAATTCAGATTTTCCCACAGTTAAGGGGGGGGGAGTAAAGGTCAACCGCGAAGATATTTAGTCTAAGAAACTAGAATATGACATTACAACCCTTCGCTAATAACTAGTGAAAACCAAGAACTCAAACGCAGATGGACTACTATTCGCTATTTACTACATTGCAGCTACTGCTGCAACCATGATAACTTGATGATCATTTCTAATTTTAACAATTTCTTGCATACATCCTTCAAACATAATAAACTCAGCCTTGAAGTAATTTTCTGTATTTTCTTATAATTTCATGCTCCTTTGACATTAACATTATTTTTTTTGCTAAGTCGATGAGTCCTCCCAACTCCCTCCAAAATTAATTACCCCTTCTTTGCCCTAGATTTGAGATTGAACACCAAATTAAAAAAATGAGAGACAAACAAGGTTAAAATAATTGATCCCGAGTTACCTTAGAAAATATAGCCTTCTTTGAAGTTGCAATCGTCTTTAAGAATCGACAGATTGTTAATGTTTAAACTTTTACGTTTCTTATAAATGTAATAAACAGAATTACTTAATATTTTTCAATATAACCATAACTTTCATGTCTAAAATTCATCAATTAGTCGCAAACTTGTTTTTTTTACATATGGGGAGAGATTTAATGTCCTTGGTAGAAGTCTATACAAGATTTAATGTCCTTGGTAAAAGCCTTTACGTAATTTCCCTTTTCATATACAGAATAATTTTTCTTCGTTCTTCAGTTTTAGTTTTGCTTCTTAGTTCCAACTGAAAACTTATTTTTTAATTTGATGTTTTACCTTTTTCAAATCATACCATAAATATCTGTTTGAATATACCCTCTCTTATCAGTTTAATTCGATCTGAGTACTGGTTCGATTCGAACCACAAACATTCTTTCTAGTCTTTAGACTTTTCAAGCATAGTAAACTTGATTATGCTATGTAATTTGTAGGACCGATAGTGTTTTCCTTCAAAAACTTTCTCATACAGCTAACCGTTGATGTAAAACTATTAAACTAATTCATTTGAAATATTTGCAATTGGAATAAAAAGCAAATTCTGTGTGGCCGTACTAGCTACCACAGACCCAGAAGGACTGAATTCACATTTTAGAGACAACAAGTGCAACAAAAAGCAAATATAATAGCAATTTAAAATCTCCCCCCCCCCAAACTCAAAAATTTCTGGGGGGACATATTTTCATTGTATTTTGAATATTTTCCTTTGGAAAACACACTGAAAAGACATATTATTTTAACTTACATCAAACGTTGGAGGGCATACACTTGAAAAACCATCCATTATTTTTTTTATCTTGCTCTATATTTTAGCTTTTACTGACTTTTAAACCTTTCAAAGCCCTCAAATATACTAACCTAACGGTTATTTATTTATGAAATTGTGCAAGCTGTTGATTTTAGAACAATAATTACCTTTCTACATATCACTCAACACTCACTGGAATCGGCACTTATCACTCACGTGGAGAGGATTGAAAACAATACTTCTTACATCATATAGTCTGTGTCAAACGAGGCATCTTCAATGCAGATTAATTAATTGTTACGCTAGATTTTGCTTTGGACATAGGAAAGCGTCGATGGGGGTGAGAATTTCTGTAAAACTATCAAAGATTGATCAACTCTGTGATTTCACAGTTCTTGTGTAATCAGAAAGAAAAAAGAAGAAAAATTGATACTAGATATTTTGAAATATGCCCCAAAATCAGGGCTATTACAACTTAAATGACACGAGGGGAGGGGGGGGGAATCAGGTTTTAAGAATATCCTGGATGTGTCATTTTTATATTATCTAAGTACTCATGGAAGGAGTCGTCACAGAAACTTTGAAAAGGACTCATTTGATTGGAAATTAAAGTGGATAATGCCCAATTCACAGGAGGGGGCATGAAAACTATGGTTTTTAACTACGATATGCAAGACTAGAAAGAAAAGTCTTTAGGAATTGCCCCCTCCCCTTCCGCTTCAACCTTCACTCTTGAAATCACCACACCCCCTGCCCCCAAAACTCAAATTTTCCAGAGGATTTTAAAATCCCTCCCCAAAAGCAAAATTTCTAGGAACGTATCTTCATCATATTTAAATATTTTCGTTGGAAAACCTTCTTACTGAAGCGCTAGTGCTATCTAAGTAAAGAACTATGTGGGTACAATATGTTGTTTTTGGTTTTTTCATCATAGCCAGGGCACTTCGTATAGAAGGAGTCGTCACAAAAACTTTGAAAAGGGCTCATTTGATTTGAAATTAAAGTGGATAGTGACCAATTTACTGGAGGGGGCGTGAAAACTATGGTTTTTAACTATGATATGCAAGACTAGAAAGAAAAGTATTTAGGTGTGGGGCTGCCCATAACCTAAACCCTCGCTCTTGAAATCCCCCCCCCCCCTAAAGTTGAAATTTAGTCTAAACTAGCATAACCACAAATTCCACAATATTGCATAGAAATGCCAAAACCATAGGTTAGGCTAGGTCATGTTAGGTTAGAAGTTAGCTTTCTACACGTTTAAGTTAGGTTAGATTAGGTTGGCTTATCATGAGCGCTCATGATAAGCTAACCTATTCTAACCTAACTTAAACGTGGAGAAACCTAACTTCTAACCTAAACTGACCTAGCCTAACGTATGGTTTTGGTATTTCTATGCAATATTGTGTAATTTTTTGGTTATGCTAGTTTAGACTAGACTTCAACTTTAGGGGTGGGGGGATTTCAAGAGCGAGGTTTGAGGTGATGGGCAGCCTCACTCCTAAAGACTTTTCTTTCTAGTCTTGCATATCATAGTTAAAAACCATAGTTTTCACGCCCCCTCCTGTAAATTGGTCACTATCCACTTTAATTTCAAATCAAATGAGCCCTTTTCAAAGTTCTTGTGACGACTCCTTCTATACGAAGTGCCCTGGCTATGATGAAAAAATCAAAAACAACATATTGTACCCACATAGTTCTTTACTTAGGTAGCACAAGCGCTTCGGTAAGAAGGTTTTCGAACGAAAATATTTAAATATGATGAAGATACGTTCCTAGAAATTTTTTGTTTGGGGGGGGGGGGATTTTAAAATCCTCTGGAAAATTTGAGTTTTGGGGGCAGGGGGGGTGGTGATTTCAAGAGCGAAGGTTGAAGCGGAAGGGGAGGGGGTAATTCCTAAAGACTTTTCTTTCTAGTCTTGCATATCGTAGTTCAAAACCATAGTTTTCATGCCCCCTCCTGTGAATTGGGGATTATCCACTTTAATTTCCAATCAAATGAGTCCTTTTCAAAGTTTCTGTGACGACTCCTTCTATGAGTACTTAGATAATATAAAAATGACACATCCAGGATATTCTTAAAACCTGATTCCCCCCCCCCCTCCCCTCGCGTCATTTAAGTTGTAATAGCCCGGATTTTGGGGCATATTTCAAAATATCTTTTATCAATTTTTCTTCTTTTTTCTTTCTGATTACACAAGAACTGTGAAATCACAGAGTTGATCAATCTTTGATAGTTTTACAGAAATTCTCACCCCCATCGACGCTTTCCTATGTCCAAAGCAAAATCGAGCGTAACAATTAATTAATCTGCATTGAAGATACCTCGTTTGACACAGTTAGACTATATGATGTAAGAAGTATTGTTTTGAATCCTCTCCACGTGAGTGATAAGTGCCAATTCCAGTGAGTGTTGAGTGATATGTAGAAAGGTAATTATTGTTCTAAAATCAACAGCTTGCACGATTTCGTAAATAAATAACCGTTAGATTAGTATATTTCAAGGCTTTGAAAGGTTTAAAAGTCAGTAAAAGCTGAAATATAGAGCAAGATAGAAAATAATGGAAGGTTCTTCAAATGTATGCCCTCCAACGTTTGATGTAAGTTCAAATAATATGTCTTTTCGGTGTGTTTTCAAAAGGGAAATATTCAAAATACAATGAAAATATGTCCCCCCAGAAATTTTTGAGTTTGGGGGGGGGGAGATTTTAAATTGCTATTATATTTGCTTTTTGTTGCACTTGTTGTCTCTAAAATGTGAATTCAGTCCTTCTGGGTTTGTGGTAGCTAGTACGGCCACACAGAATTTGCTTCTTATTCCAATTGCAAATATTTAAAATGAATTAGTTTAATAGTTTTACATCAACGGTTAGCTGTATGAGAAAGTTTTTGAAGGAAAACACTATCGGTCCTACAAATTAAATAGCATAATCAAGTTTACTATGCATGAAAAGTCTAAAGACTAGAAAGAATGTTTGCTGTTCGAATCGAACAAGTACTCAGATCGAATTAAACTGATAAGAGAGGGTATATTCAAACAGATATTTATGGTATGATTTGAAAAAGGTAAAACATCAAATTAAAAAATAAGTTTTCAGTTGGAACTAAGAAGCAACACTAAAACTTAAGACGAACAAAAATTATTCTGCATATGAAAAGGGAAATTACGTACAGGCTTTTACCAAGGACATTAAATCTTGTATAGACTTCTACCAAGGACATTAAATCTCTCCCCATATGTAAAAAAAAAACAAGTTTGCGACTAATTGATGAATTTTAGACATGAAAGTTATGGTTATATTGAAAAATATTAAGTAATCCTGCTTATTACATTTATAAGAAACGTAAAGTTTAAACATTAACAATCTGTCGATTCTTAAAGACGATTGCTACTTCAAGGAAGGCTATATTTTCTAAGGTAACTCGGGATCAATTATTTTAACTTTGTTTGTCTCTCATTTGTTTAATTTGGTGTTCAATCTCAAATCTAGGGCAAAGAAGGGGTAATTAATTTTGGAGGGAGGTGGGAGGACTCATCGACTCAGCAAAAAATAATGTTTATATGAAAGGAGCATGAAATTACAGGAAAATACAGAAAATCTCTTCATGGCTGAGTTTATTATGTTTGAATGATGTATGCAAGGAATTGTGAAAATTAGAAATGATCATCAAGTTATGATGGTTGCAGCAGTAGCTGCAATGTAGTAAATAGCGAATAGTAGTCCATCTGCGTTTGAGTTTTTGGTTTTCGCTAGTTATTACCGAAGGGTTGTAACGTCATATTCTAGTTTCTTAGACTAAATATCTTCGCGGTTGACCTCTACTCCCCCCCTTAACTGTGGGAAAATCTGAATTTTTGTGTCTAGTTATTCTATGACTATAAAAATATCAATTCTGAATCTCATATATGCTTTTACCAAGGACATTAAATCTTGTATAGACTTCTACCAAGGACATTAAATCTCTCCCCATATGTAAAAAACCAAGTTTGGGACTAATTGATGAATTTTAGACATGAAAGCTATGGTTATATGGAAAAATATTAAGTAATCCTGTTTATTACATTTATAAGAAACGTAAAAGTTTAAACATTAACAATCTGTCGATTCTTAAGGACAATTGCTACTTCTAGGAAGGCTATATTTTCTAAGGTAACTCGGGATCAATTATTTTAACCTTGTTTGTCTCTCATTTGTTTAATTTGGTGTTCAATCTCAAATCTAGGGTAAAGAAGGGGTAATTAATTTTTGAGGGAAGTGGGAGCACTCATCGACTCAGCAAAAAAATAATGTTTATATGAAAGGAGCATGAAATTATAGGAAAATACAGAAAATCTCTTCAAGGCTGAGTTTATTATGTTTGAAAGATGTATGCAAGAAATTGTGAAAATTAGAAATGATCATCAAGTTATCTTGGTTGCAGCAGTAGCTGCAATGTAGTAAATAGCGAACCGTAGTCCATTTGTGTTTGAGTTCTTGGTTTTCACTTGTTATTACCGAAGGGTTGTAACGTCATATTCTAGTTTCTTCGACTAAATATCTTCGCAGTTGACCTTTACTCCCCCCCCTTAACTGTGGGAAAATCTGAATGTTTGTGTCTAGTTATTCTATGACTATAAAAATATCAATTATGAATCTAATATTTGATTTTACCAAGGACATTAAATCTTTAAAATACTACTACCACGCAAATTAAATGGGGGGTGGGTTTGGGGGGGTGGGGGTCCTACCTAACCTAACCTGAAAGTGTGATTTCAGAGAAATTCTTTAAGCGTTTAGGGTTAACTTACCTTTTTTAGGTATGAGAATTTAGGGTTCTCCTACATGCTGAACCTGAAAGTGTGATTTTAGAGAAATTCTTTAAGCGTTTAGGGTTAACTTACCTTTTTTAGGGATGAGTATTTATGGTTCTCCTACATGCTGAACCTGAAAGTGTGATTTCAGAGAAATTCTTTGAGCGTTTAAGGTTAACTTACCTTTTTTTTGGGATGAGCATTTAGGGTTCTCTTACATGCTGAACCTGAAAGTGTGTTCCCTGACATGTTGAATCTGAAATTATAATTTTCTTGGCGATGGACTATTCTGAAGAATAAAAATGGTTGAGGCTCATTTCAATGAAAGAAATTCAAAATGAACTTTGAAAAATCAAGAGAATGTAGCTGTGACATGGTAAACCACGACAACACACTACTGAAATAATCCCACTCTTGCATTTCAATGAAAGAAATTCAAAATGAACCTTGAAAAATCAAGAAAATGTAACTTTTACAAGGTAAACCACGACAAAACACTACTGAAATATTCCAGCTCATGCATTTCAACGATAAAAATTCAAAATGAATTTTGAAAAATCAAGAGAATGTAACTGTGATAAGGTAAACCACACCAAAACACTACTGCAATATTCCAACTCTTGCACTTCAATGAAAGAAACTCAAAATGAACTTTGAAAAATCGTGGGAATGTAACTGTGACATGGTAAACCACGACAAAACACTACTGAAATAATCCCACTCTTACATTTCAAAGAAAGAAAACCGAAATGAACTTTTAAAAATCAAGAAAATGTAACTGTGACAAGGTAAACCATGACTAAACGCTACTTAAATATTTCAACTCTTGCATTTCAACGAAAGAAATCCAAAATGAACTTTGAAAAATCAAGAGAATGTAACTGTGACAAGGTAAACCACGACAAAACGCTACTGAAATATTCCAGCTCTTGCATTTCAACGATAGATATTCAAAATGAATTTTGAAAAATCAAGAGAATGTAACTGTGATAAGGTAAACCACATCAAAACACTACTGCAATATTCCAACTCTTGCACTTCAATGAAAGAAACTCAAAATGAACTTTGAAAATTCGTGGGAATGTAACTGTGACATGGTAAACCACGACAAAACACTACTGAAATAATCCCACTCATACATTTCAACGAAAGAAAACCGAAATGAACTTTTAAAAATCAAGAAAATGTAACTGTGACAAGGTAAACCATGACAAAACATTACTGAAATATTTCAACTCTTGCATTTCAACGAAAGAAATCCAAAATGAACTTTGAAAAATCAAGAGAATGTAACTGTGACAAGGTAAACCACGACAACACACTAGTGCAATATTCCAACTCTTGTATTTCCACGAAAGAAATCCAAAATGAACTTTGAAAAATCAAGAAAATGTAACTGTGACAAGGTAAACCATGACCAAACACTACCGAAATAATCCAACCTTTGCATTTCAACGAAAGAAATCCGAAATGATCTTTGAAAAATCAAGAGAATGTAACTGTGACAAGGTAAACCACAACCAATGCTTTTCAGAAAAGGAAATTCAAAATGAACTTTGAAAAATTAAGGGAATGTAACTGTGACAATTTAAACTACAACAACACACTACTGAAATATTCCAACTCTTGCATTTCAATGAAAGAAATTCAAAATGAACTTTTAAAAATCAAGAGGATGTAACTGTGACATGGTAAACCACGACAACACACTACTGCAATTTTCCAACTCTTGTATTTCACCGAAAGAAATCTAAAATGAACTTTGAAAAATCAAGAGAATGTAACTGTGACAAGGTAAACCACGACAACACACTAGTGCAATATTACAACTCTTGTATTTCCACGAAAGAAATCCAAAATGAACTTTGAAAAATCAAGAAAATGTAACTGTGACAAGGTAAACCATGACCAAACACTACCGAAATAATCCAACCTTTGCATTTCAACGAAAGAAATCCGAAATGATCTTTGAAAAATCAAGAGAATGTAACTGTGACAAGGTAAACCACAACCAATGCTTTTCAGCAAAGGAAATTCAAAATGAACTTTGAAAAATTAAGGGAATGTAACTGTGACGAGGTAAACTACAACAACACACTACTGAAATATTCCAACTCTTGCATTTCAATGACAGAAATTCAAAATGAACTTTTAAAAATCAAGAGGATGTAACTGTGACATGGTAAACAACGACAACACACTACTGCAATATTCCAACTCTTTTATTTCACCGAAAGAAATCTAAAATGAACTTTGAAAAATCAAGAGAATGCAACTGTGACAAGGTAAACAACGGCAAAACACTACTGAAATATTCCAACTCTTGCATTTCAATGAAAGAAATCCAAAATGAACTTTGAAAAATCAAGAGAATGTAACTGTGACACTGTAAACCACATCAAAACACTACTGAAAAATTCCAACTCTTGCATTTCAACGAAAGAAATCTAAATGATCTTTGAAAAATCAGGAGAATGTAACTATGGCAGGGTAAACCACGAGAAAACACTACTGAAATATTCCAACTCTTGCATTTCAATTAAAAAATTCAAATGAACTTTGAAAAATCAAGAAAATGTAACTGTGACAAGGTAAACCATGACAAAACACTACTGAAATATTCCAACTCTTGCATTTCAATAAAAGAAATTCAAAATGAACTTTGAAAAATCAAGAAAATGTAACTGTGACATGGTAAACAACAACCAAACACTACTGAAATATTCCAATTCTTGCATTTCAACGAAAGAAATTCAAAATGAACTTTGAAAAATCAGGCCTTTGGGGAAGGGGGGGAGGGGGAGGGGCTGAGGGAGGGGGTCGTTCTGTGTCTCAATGCACAAAAAATATTAAAAAATGGGGGAGGGAGGGGGAGGGGAGGAGGGGGACGGGGGGGAGGGGGAGGGGAGGGGAGTCGGAGGTGAAGAGGGGGAGAAGATGGAGGGAGAGGGGCCCCTTGGGGGGCCAAAGGGGGAGGGGCCCTTTGGGGCCTGGGGGTTCTAGGGGACCCTTGAGGGCCGGTTGGCCCTTTGGGAGCCTGGTGGACCTTTGGGGACCGGGGACTTCCTTCGGGGTTAGGGTAGAGGGATTGGAACCCTTTGGGGTTGGGGTAGGGGGATCGGAACCCTTTGGGTTGTGGTAGAGGACCTCACAACACTGTTCAAATGGAACTTGTGTATTATAACGACCACAGAGTTTTACCCTCAAATTCTCTTCTAAAATCATCCTTTAAATCACCTTTTAAAATGTCTCTAACTGTTTCGCCGAAATAATTCCATAAAATGACTAAAATGGTTTCGCCCAAATAATCCCTAAACGTAATTTCAGCGTGTTCCTTTTGTTTGGCATCCCTGTGCTGAAACATTTGAAATTACAAAAGAAACCCTTTCGTGAATCAATCTCTTTAAAAACAACAAATTAATTCCCCTTTCATGTCAATCAATCAATCATGACATCATCTGTCATGTGTGATCTAAACTTTGCCCGGAGACATTCTCTTGGTAGAACTCCAAAGACATTAATTAACTTTACGTCATCTGTCAGACGTTAATTAACTTTGCCCGGAAACAATTTGATTAATGACTCAATAATCCATGAAAGTGACAAAGTTCCTGTTTTTCAAATTCTCACTGACAAAATCCATAAAACAGACATAACCATCCAAGAAAACAGACATAAATGTGACAAAGTTTCTGTTTTTCAAATTTTCACTGACAAAAACCATAAAAACATCCATAAATGTGACAAAGTTCCTGTTTTTTCAAATTCTCACTGACAAAACCATAAACCACGTGGTTTGTACCGGAGTAGCACCTCCCTCTCTACTAACAGGCATATTGAGATTTAAACGTTTGAATGGAATATCTGAAAATTTCAAGATTAAAAAAACAATCAATTAAAAATCTACCACAGCTTCAAGCCTTGCGAATTTAAATCACCAATCTATACCTATCAAAAACTAGAACAACAAACACAATTTTTGTTTTTTAAGGATTATTTTGACTTATATACTTAGTTTGAAGCAGATACCTACGTGTATCAAACAGTTCGTGGTAACGAACTGTAAGTAAGGAGCGACCCGGGTCAATGGTAACCGAAAGTCTAAAAAACGGTATTTTGATACAAATAGATACATCAAACGGATCACATTTTAATGCTGATTTCAAATATATAAGTTTCATCAAGTTTAATACTACCCATCAAGAGTTACGTGCCTGAGAAAATTTGGCTTATTTTCGAAAAAGGGAGAAAGACCCCCTAAAAGCTATAAAACCTTAATGAGAATCACATCATCACATTCAGCGTATCAGAAAACACTACTGTAGAGGTTTCAAGCTCCTATCTACAAAAATGTGGAATTTTCCATTTTTTGCCAGAAGAAAGATCACGGGTGCGTGTTTATTTGTTTATTTTTTTTTTTCTTTTCCCCAGGGGTGATCGTATTGACTCAGTGGTTCTAGAATATCGTAGAAGGGCTCATTGGAATGGAAATTAAAAGTTCTAGTCCCATTTTTAAGTGACCAAAAAATGGAGGGCAACTAGGCCCCCTCCCGCGCTCATTTTTTCCCAATGTCACCCGATCAAAATTCCGAGATAGCCATTTTGTTCAGCATGTTCGAAAATATTATAACCATGTCCTTTAGGATGACTTAATCCCCCGAAGTTCCCAGGGGGAGGGCTGAAAGTTATGAACTTTACCCAATGTTAACATATATAGTATTGGTTATTGGGAAGTATACAGACGTTTTCACGGGAGATTTTTTCTGGTAGTGAGGGGGGGGGGGGGTTGGGGGTTATGTGGGAGGATCTTTCAATGAAGTAAGTTTTCATGGGAGAAGGTATATTGCTATGAAGGGGACGCCAGACCACCCAGCATTATTTAAAAAAAGATCAGAAATTAAATATAAAAAAACAAGTTTTTCAACTGCAACATCCGAAGCATCAGAACTTTAAACGAACAGAAAATATTACATAAATGATTGGGCTCACCCCCTAGTCAATACCTTGCTCTTTAAGCCAAAGATTTTTTAGTACTTTCATAAGAGCTATTTATTCTAATGAACGGCCTTTTTTATTAAGCGGTCAGTTTTAAAGAATTGGAACAAAATTCAAACTTTAGCTTAAATAGCAAGGTATTGACTAGGCCCTAATATACTAGGGCAGTATATTAGGCCCCCTAATATACGTATTAAAAATATATGAATATAATAGTTCGTTACGTAAGTTAATTCTTAAGTTACGTATATTTATTACTAATAAAAACGTTCGTAAATAAAATTAAACAAGTTTCGAGAAAGCCATTTAACCAAATAAAAGTAAGTTAATATGCAAATTTCGTTTTAATTATTCATGTACGGTGAGACAAGATCAAAACCTGCATTTATTCAAAAACGTTCAAAAATTAAATAAAAAAATTAGTTTTTTTAACTGAAAGTAAGGAACGACGTTAAAACTTAAAACAAACAGAAATTATTCCTTGTATGAAAGGGAATGTCCCCTCCTCAACGCCTCGCTCTTTACGCAAAAGTTTGACTTTCTCAAAGCTCTATTTTTTTAAACAATAAAAAACTTTAGCGTAAAGAGCGAGGCGTTGAGGAGGGGACAGCCCCTTTCACATAAGGAATAATTTCTGTTCGTTTTAAGTTTTAACTTCGTTCCTTACTTTCAGTTAAAAAAAACTTGTTATTTTTTAATTTAATCTTTATTAGAGTCCATATTTTTTAGAAGATTTTGGTCTGTATTTGAATGTTTGTTACTGGTGCCTTACACCCAATACACGAAAGAAGTCAAGTTTTGTTAATGCTAATGAAATAAAATAAAATAAGATGAAAATATAATAGTTTAGAAACAAATTTGGGCTATATATTTGCACATTAAGGGGGCGGGGGAAAAGCATAGCATATATTATATACTTAACCTAACCTAATCTAGATACCTTTCTCCCCCTCTAAATCCCAAAAAAAACACAGTTTAAATATTGTAAAAACAATGAGAAATTATGCTTTGCAATCAATTTAGATAGCAAATACCCGTTTGACGGGTTTCCATGTCTGGTTTCCATGTACAGTCTATAGCGCTGTGTTAGGTACAATGCACCAGGACCGCGGGTTTTACGAATAATAGAAGAGAGAATACTAACAAAAAGCTTCAAACTGACAGGACTCTAGACTGACAGGACTAGCCATTACAAACGTTCACCGAAATATCGGGGTAAACATCGACCGTATAATTTATATGGCGGAAGTAGAAAGAGCAGTGTTTTATTGCCTATACTTAAAACCTTTGTTTTTAATGTCTTCTATGTATTTCTCTCTCTTTATTTTATGTTTCTTTTTACACCCCTAAGTGAACCAGTATTCAATGTTTAATCTTTTACGCACATACTCTTTTCTGTAAGAAGTTTATATCTTTTTTCTTGCAAATCATAGTTGCGATATTTAATGGAATTCTGGACCGGGGATTATGGCCCGAGTTCTGGAACCTTACAACAGGAATTCCATTATTTAAGAAGGGAAACAGAATAGACCCGGAGAACTAAAGGCTAATAAGCCTAGCATCTTCACCAAGTAAGATATTTATGAAGATAATTGAGAAGCGCCTGAGTGAGTAGCTTGGTAAGTATGATATCTTAAGAGAAGAGCAAGCTGAATTCCGAGAATCGCATTCGACGGTCGACCAGGTATTTACTGATGCAAGGCCTTTAAGATAAATATAGTAGTGGGAAGAAGAGATTTTATGTAGCGTTTTTAGACTTTCGTAAAGCGTTTGATAAGGTTGATAGATGGGTTTTAATGTCTAAGTTAATTGAGATAGGATTGCCGAGGAGGATAGTTAGGCCACTGGTGAGTATATATGTAACAACTAGAGTTGGGTTTCGGGAGTGCAAGTGGTGTTTTTTCAAGTGAGATAGGACTAAGTTCAAGAGTTAGGCAAGGTTGTACCCTATCACCTAAGCTATTTGATTTATTTATTAATGATATCTGCAGGTATGCAGAGACTAGAATGGCTCCGTCATTACGTTTAGGGAATTTGAATCTGTCGGTGTTATTATTCGCAGATAATATGGCTCTGGTGACAAAAAGTAGATGAGATGTCCAGATTTTGATTGATTTGACTTCTGAATACTTTATGTTAAATAATCTGGAGCTTAAAGTAAATACAAGTGAAATTGTTGTATTTCGTGGTGGGGATTATTCAGAGGAAAAATTTTATTACAGAGGGGTGGAATTAGTAAGATCTAGAAGGTTTCAATATCTGGGTGTTTGGATTAAAAAAAAGTGGATGGCGTGAACATATTAAAAAATCAATTAAAAAAGGAAAAGCGACGTTAGCACCTCTTTATAGAAGTAAAATATTAAAAGGGGTAAATGATATAAAAGTAATAAAATATATTTTTGAAACAAAAATTAAGCCTGTAGTTCATTATGGATGCGAATTATGGGGCTGGGAAAAGGTGCCACAGCTTGAGTCTTTGAAGTTGCAGTTTTTTAAGAGGTTTTATGGTCTGGAGTTTAATACCCACAGCCAAGTACTTAGAGGGGATTTGGGGTTATATAGTATATACCAGAACCGTGTTATCTCGAGAATTAGAGACTGGTCAAAAATAGTGGAGCTTCTGGAGTCAAGACTAGTAAGAGGGGCATGCATAGAATTGCTATCATCTAAGAAGAAGAGAAATTGGCCGTCTAAGGTGAAGAGAATTCTAGATGATTTAGGGCTTTCATTTTTGTGGGGAGATGGGAGAGGACCTGGTATGGAGGATAGTAAAGTGTTAAAGCTAACTGAAGAAAGAATTATGGAACAGGAGCAACAGGTATGGAAGGCTAAAGTAGAGTAGTCAAATAGCCCAAGAGGTTATAGTTGAGTAAATGAAAGCCTAGGGGAGGAATTATATCTAAAGTTAGTTCTGGGTAAGAGAGAACTGAAACAATAGATCCAACTAAGATCAAGTAATTTACCTTTGGGTTATAATTTGAAGAAATTGGAATGGCGTGGGGCTGGTCAGGATTGCAGGTACAGTTGTCCCTTATGTAAAAATTAAAATGAAGATTTAGTCCATTTTCTCCAACATTGTCCAGTAACTGAGAATGTAAGATGGCGTTTTCTGCGTGAGGTACGTCTCCCGGATATATTGCAGAGCAAACGGAAAGAAAATATTATGGATACGACACAGTTTCTTTGAAAAGCTCTCCAGCTACGGAAAGAATGTAAAAAGTGTTCGTATTATATGTGTATTTATTGTGTCTCTTTCCTTGTTAATCTGTGTATGGCTAATAAACTTATTGTTATTATTATACGATTGTATCTAAATCTTCATCTCCTACTGTTCATCACTATCATAATTACTGAGCTATGCCATATAGTTAGGACACATGCTAAATGGTTTAACCTATACAAATAGTCAAAAAGAATGCATGACTCCGAAATATGGTTCAAGAACGTTTTTTTTTTTTTTTTTTTTTGCAATACAAAGCTTAAATCACTCGCTAAAGTTGTCATAAGTGCAAAGGCTAAAAATTATGCATAAGATATTCTTTGTAGATGGTGAACAGCTTTTTATTATTAATGTTTTGTTTTATAGCGGAGTGGTTATATAACAAGCTATTTTCGTATCAGTATTTTACATCCCTTTAACTTCAAAAGATTGATCCTCATCAGATTTTAAACTAGATTTACGACCATTTCCACTACCTACCTACGAAGTATAATTGTTGAGGGTCCCTTTAAATTTCTTTGTTTGCAAGTTTATTTGAGGAGCCTATTATGAGTCCCCTACACAGAAAAATCCTAGATCCACCCCCGGGGAGTGACCTAACCCTTTTTGTATCTTCTTTTAAACCTTGGTAAGTATTGTAATTCTTTGTCGTTCGTGGTCTTTCTATGACAAATCAAAAAAATGCTGTTCAACATGCAAATTATTTTCAGTAATGAGTAACAAATTAAAATTCTAGTAAATACTTACGCTGTCTATGATATTTTATGTAAGAGAATTTACTATTCATTTTTGCTGCAGATTTTCCCACAGAACAAGAAATACCATCATACCAACCGGTGAGTTTTTTCATTATAGTATTGCTATTTAATTTTTGTAACGAAATGTTTAAGTAACAAATAAAAAAACTTGCTTCAGCCGTATGTCAAATACATACCTGCTAGATTCCTATGTTTGTACAACGATTGTGGTGGGGTTTTTTAATATTTTTGGCAACGTTTCTTTGCTTAAGTGATGTTTTATTATTTACTTTCTATACAAAATGTTCTAGAGAAGTGGAAAAAGTTAAATAGTCGTCTAATGGCAAACACAGTTGAGCAATTTACCAAAAACAGGGTATGTCTTAAATGCTTACTTAGGTTTATTAGACAATGAATTGTTCCAGGACAAGTTTGTTATTTGTTTTGTCCACACGCTATTCTAGACAAAAAAAAAGTTAAAAATCAAATAACAAGAGGATGAGAAATGTATTTCAAGTATTTGCGTAAACATATAGGCATGTTATGCTTTGTATTTTTATTTGTATTTTTAATACCAATAATAACGTGGTTTAAAACTGTTTAATAAAACACATGACCGTGGATTGCCAGTTTAATAATCATACTAATTTAAGAAACTTTTCCAGAAAACAAGTTTTTCAAAGAAAAGAGCTCCATTAAGCCACAAATGAGCAGAAATAAAGTCAAATAATCTTCCAAGCTTAAAACTACCACAAATCACTATAAATAATTAAATGAAACTAAAAAAGAACAGAAACTGCAATAAATGAGGAAACAAAGAAAATGCCGAAGAAAAAGCCAAAAAATAAACACGGAAAGTCAACAAAACCAATTACAAACCAAAGAAAAAACAGCAAAAAAAATAAAATATAAATAAAATTCAATAAAAGACAAAATTATAAGAATTAATATCAAATACCTAACAACCATAAAGTTAGTCATTCCCCAATATCTGTAATTTGCACAAAATAAAAAAATTAAGAACTGCCATCGGCGGATACTAACAAAAAACGTGTTGTTACATAGTGCCTACAATCTGTAAGGAATGAATGAATTGCTTAACTTAGAGCCCTTGCCCTGAGGACTGTGGAGTGGTTGACATCCCTAAAGACATAATTACTGGACATTTCAACAATTTTGAAAAAAAAAGTTCTCTTAAAATTTTGACCTGATGTGTTTTTGGGAATGACAGGCTTGGAGGAAGGGGAGAATAGTTGTCCTTTAAATACTTTTGCCTCTTAAAAAGGGAATAAGAGCTTCCAACTTTTAATCAAATAAACCCCCTCTGATCCAAAATTTATACGACCACTGGTTCGATACAAACCTTTTATACCCAAGGACATAGCTTACAAACTTGCGCTGGGGCTCTTGGGGGTTCTGTCCACCCCGCAGACATTGTTATAGGCTCTTTAGACTACTGTGAACAAAATGGCTATATTACAATTTTGATTGAATGTGTTTTGGAAAAAGAGGATGTCAGGGAGGGGGGGGGGGCTAGTTTTCATCCATCACTTTTGACTTTTAAAAGTGAACTAAAATAGAATATTGAATAGCCGCCCTCCAATCACTTCTTAAAAATTGGCCATAGAACTTCTGATTTCTAATCCAAAAGGCGCCTTTGAAATTTGTAAGACCACCCTTTCTGTACACCTTATATTCCTCCAGGTTATAGCTTACAACCCTTGCTCATAGGACATGAGGAGCGGAGGGAGGAGTCATCCTCAAAGACATAATTTTCGGACCTTTCAATTACGTGGAACCAAATGGTTTTCCCAAAATTTTGATTGGATATTTTTGGAGAGAGGATGGTCGTGAGGGGGCTGTTTGCCCTCTAATTACTTTCGACTATCATAAGGGCCCTAGCCCTTTCAATTTGCGATTGAAAGGGCTCCTTTCTGAGTTTTTACGACACCTAATTTTTTGTTTAATGGAGCTTTTTACTTTTGTTAGAAAAAATTGTTTGGTGGGAAAAAAATTTTCGATTAATTTATGCTTGTTTTTAGTGGGATAGTCTTTTTCATGAAAAGTAAACTATTTAATAGCCTTTCAGTTCTTTTCTATAAGAATCAATAGTTTGGCTTGTTATTTGTATTTTGCAAATAGTAAGACACCCTGCCTAAGTGGTTGGCACGCTGGGTTGAGGATCCCTTGTCCGAAAGACATGAACCTGGGGTTGTTGGTTATTATATTTGGGGTGAAGGTCAGTAAAGTGGCTCTGTAAGCTCAGTTAGAGTCGACCCAGCTCTAAATTGGTACCTGGAGAAATCTGGGAAAGGTAAGCAGGAAGGGTGTACGAGAGCACAGGATGGCTGGCCCTAGCCCCTCATCGCATTTCCTGGCTGAAGGGCCACAAAAGGAAGATCAGCACCGCCGATTTGGACCTTGGGTGTCTAGTGCCGTCATACTTACTTAATTACTTATTTATTTGTAGTTAGAGAAACTTATTCAACAATTTTTAATCGCGACAAAAATTATATTGTTTAAATTAATTTTATATCTCTTCAAGTTGACCTGAAAAACAAATTTGACATCAGTCCCAAAAATTCTATCTATGTTCTTTGATAACCTGGATACATTTACACTCTTTTAGCTTATTTAAATTGTAAGTGCAGAAGTAATAATAGTAGCAGCTCCGAAAGTTTCATGTTAATACCTCCAGTCGTTGTCACTATGTTGCTGAGGTGTCTTAATGGCAACCATACGCACAGTGCCTTTTGATTTAGTTTTAAATCAATATTTAGTTTTATAGCTTAATTGGCTAATTACATATTTTGAGGGGGTTAACATACTCAGAACATCCATAGAGACATGGTTACTGGACAGTTCTACTGTACTGAACAGAATAATTGTCTCAAAATTTTGTCAAGATGTGTTTGTAAAATGAAGAGTTTTGGGAGAATGGCTGCTTGCCCTCGAATCACTTCGGACTCTTAAAAACAACACTAAAATTTTTTATCTTCCAATCGAATGACCCCATTTAAAAGTTTCAATGATATTTCTCGCTGCTGTAGAGTGGCACTGCCTATGATATTATATATATACCCTTTTCAAAAACCCTATTGCATATGCTTTTTTTTTGTTTAATTGAAACTCCCCCTAAATCTTCCCTAAAAGTTTCCCCTTAATACCCTTAGCGTCATTAGTTAAAGTAACTGTAGTAATGGTGCTAATTGTATTTGTATATATCCTTGTGGCTAGTTCAAAATACACCACAGCTTACCCTTATAGGTCTAACTCAATAATGTAAGCCGCTTTTGAGATATGGCTTTGCCACCTTTTTGAAAATCCACATGCTCATATCTCATTTTGATTTAGTTCAACTTCCAGCTATATATTGTCCTTGAAAGCTGTACATTAGTACTCTTAGCTTGTGTAGTAGCAGCATTACTAGCAGGATGCAAATAACACCTTTTGTTTCTTCAACATCCTCTTCAACATACACTTAAAGTTACAACTTAGTATTGTTAACCGTTCATGAGGCATTTATGATACGTTTCTCTTGGCATACTATGTGAACATAGCGTGTTATGATTTAGTTCCATACAGTTTCAATATTTCCAAAAAATTTCACCTTAATAACCTAAGTCTTAGCAACAGTAGTAGTGGTAGTAGTAGTGAGAGCAGTAGCATTAATAGCAGTAGTCTTTGCTTTAGCGACAGTAGTAGAAATAGAAGTAGTAATAATAGTATCAGTAGTAGTATGAGTAGAAGTAGAAGTATTAAGAAGCAAATATTTTATTTTGGTTAGTTTAACATCCCCCTCTACCAGCCAAGTTAGTTTCATCTTCACACATCAAACTATTTATAATGTATGGGTGTTACATCCTATTGACAACCTGCGTACACACAGTTTTTTGTGATTCAGTTCACCTTTCCCCTCAAAAGTACTTGAAAATTTCACCTTCAGACCCATAGGCATAGTTGTAACAGAAGTCACAGTTGTAGTATTGGTACTACTAGCAGTAGTATTGATAGTAACAGCGGTAGTATAAATAACGGCAGCAGCATTAACGTATTGCCTTTTGGTCAGTAGAACATATTTCTCATCAAGTCCTGGAAGTTTCACCTTAAAAAAATTACCCATTGCTTTGCCTAATATTTCTTATTAATAGCCTTAATGTTCATATACTTTTTGAAATTGTCATCTCAATGCTCTTAGCCATACAAGTAGTTACAATAAAAGAAGTAGTTCTATGTAGTATTAGCAGTAGTAGTGGTTATAAATGTAGAAGTGATAGTAGTATTAGTAGTAGCGACCACATATTGCCTATGGTCAGATGATATTTGCCTTTATGCATTCTCTAAAAGTTCAAATCTATAACCCAAATCAATACTTGACCTACGATCTTTTGACAGTGTAATATGTTCTAAGCACCTTTTGATTTAGTTCAAAATTCTCCTTAATATTGCAAATGGAATACTGTGGTAGTAGTAGTGGTAGCATTTATAGTGCAGTTATGTGTAGTAGTGGTTTCAGCATGGAAATATTGCCTTTTTGATCGTTTCCCTTATCATTTCTTGAAAGTTATAAATTATTATGCTGAATCATTCCCGAGTTACTTCCATTTGACAATCCGCATACACATGGTGTGTTTTGATTGACTTCAACACTACCCTCAACGAAAATAGCGACGAAAAAAAACAAGACAAGTTTTCTTTTTAACTAAAAGTAAGGGGTGACACTAAAAGCCCTGATTTTAATCATGAAAATACTTAACCACACGAGAAAAGTTGCAAATCATTTCAAAGTCAACCGACGATTTTCAATTTTTCATAAGTTGAAGCCTTTTTCTTATTTGTTATATTCTACGGGTTGACTCCGTCTAAGGGATGCTGATCCTTTTCAGAGTTTAGGAGTTTAGCCAGATGGAATTTTGAGCAAAATAATTTGTCCCCTTAGTTTTAATCTTGTTCCTTACTTTCAGTTGAAAAAGCATGTTTTTTTTATTTAAGGCTTTACAAAATTCAGGACTACTATTAATGCAACTACTACTACTACTACTACTACAACTACTACTTACTACTACTACAACTACTGCTACTACTACTTTTATTACTTACTGCTACTACTACTACTACTTTTACTACTACTACTACTAATTCTACTACTACTGCTACTGTTACTATTACTTAATGAAAAACCTAAATTCAATTTCTTATTTAAGGAAAATTCTGCACAATACCCTAAAGAGAAAAGGAGTAAGCTAGAGGGAGATAATACATCGAAATCCAACAAAGAATAGCTCTACTTGATTGCTTCAAAGGACATGCGCAGACAATCCATAATTATGCATGCACCTCCAAGTGAAAGCACGAGCCAGGCAAAATCTCACCAGCAAATTACATCTCAAATAACTCCCCCCCACCAATTGACAAATAAATTAGTCAACTAGTTTTGGTAATAAAATAGATTATATTATTATAGATTATGAATGCTAAATTAGAATCAACAGGTCTTGCATTCGTGAAATTCCCTAATAGCAACTACTCCTCTTCAAGCGGTCAAAAAGATTGGAGGGGGGCAACTATTCCCTCACCCACAAACCTTTTTTCCTGAAAGTCGTCCTTTCAGGAAACAACCTTTCAACATAGTTGAAAGGTTGAATAATTATGCTTTTGGAGATAACACGACCCCCCAAATCACCTGGGGACAGGTTTTTAATTTAAAAAATTTGCCCATTGTTTACGTATAGTATTTTTTTATTGGGAAGTATAAATACATTTTCTGGTGGGGGGGGGAGATTTTTAAATGGGGTGATTTTCAACGGGAGATTATTTCATGGGGAGTTAAGTTTCCGGGGGTTGAACTTTCCAGGGAAAACTTTACAGAGGGGAATTTGCCGGAATCCCTATTGAATTCATTTTTATTGTTCCTACTTTCTCTTTGATGTTTCAGTTCTGTAGATATATTAAGGGGAATTATCGTGGGGGGGGGGGGAGATCATTACTGGGTTTCAGCTGCCTAGAGTATCTTTTCATAGGGAAGGGGGATATTTCACGGGAGAAATTCTCCATGGGGAGTTTTCCACGAAATAAACTCTCCGGAGCAAACTTTCTGCAGTAAATTTCTACCAGAGGGCAGGGTATTAGCGGGACAGCCTTTCAAAGGAGGATGTTATTTCTTGCATGATTTTAAAAACAAACGTTTCAAATGTAAGTGCGCTAAGAAAAAATTTCCACACGGAACTGTCAGCAGGAAATTTTTCGAGGGGAATTTTCAGCTAAAATGGAATTGTCTGAGAGAAATTTTCATGGTGGGAGGATATTTTGTGTGGGAACAAGATTCCTTGGAGAGATTTTCCTTCGAGGGAAAGAATTTTCCTTTAATAAAAAGCCTGATTTTCGGGCATTATTTAGAAATGGTCACATATTAAATTAAAAAATACGATTTTTTTCAACTGAGAATAAGGAGAAACATTAAAACTTAAAATGATCAGATATTATGATGTATATGACGGGCCCCCTCTTCCTCAATACCTCTTATTTTACGCTAAAGTTTGGCTTTTTTCCCAATTTTCAAAGAACAAATCCTTAAACACAAGGGTCGTTTAATTAGATTGATACACTTTTTTAGATGTTCTAAGAAAAGTTTAAAGTGAAGTTTATTCAATGATATCAGCCGAATAGCATCGTTTTCATGCTAGCCCGTTGAAACATAAGTGAATCATATACCTGTTGTGACGTTATGAACTAAATTCTAATAATGTGATTGGCTCCTCGTGTGGTAAAGCTTTCTAATTTAGTTAATTATTAATTGAGTAAAAATATATTAAGACGCAAAAACAAAGTTTCAAAATACCACTTTTTAAGATAAAGATATAAATCGTGGAATGTGTGGGCTTGGAGAGAACTTGCTCAATAACCAATTTCCTGGCTAAATGCGTCAATGTACCGGAAGGACGTGGTTAGTTTTTCATATATACACCCCGATTTTTGAGACTGAAGACAGACTTTTTGACTTGCAGGGCGAACCTCTGCCCATTTATTTTCTAATTAGAAATGCCTTGGGATTTTGTCGGATTATTATAAGTGTATGTATCTTATTATATATCATTGTAGTTTATGAGACTTGTGGTCTACTTGGGGCAGGCAAACCCAGTAGGATATCTATATTTGTAATGGTCATGCATAGACGGAATTGAAGTATTTTATTTTAGACTACATCTCAACAATTTATATTTAGCCCCTCGAACATACCCAGTCGGTACGCCTTATTAGTTCGATCATAGCCTAGGGTACGCTACCAAAGTTTAATTACCTTAGGGACAGAGTCTATCTCCTCTATAAAGGGAAAATAAAGGCATCTACCACCAAAACACCCAAGTACCATAAAAATACACATTAAAACAACTTTACAACTACTGGTAGTTGCTGGAAAAACTGGGTCGAGAAGGCTAGATAAAAAATAGTAGATTGAAATAAAAATGGCTTTACCAGAGTAAAAAATGACTTCCCTATCAACAGTACTTGAAATTGCAAAAATTATACCAGAATACGCGGGAAATTCAGATTTAGATGAGTCTATCGAAAAACTAAAAATTTTCGACGAACTAACTGAATCATTTGAGGATAAGGTCGAAGAGCAATGCGTTGCAGCCAGATTAAAGGGAAGCGCCCTTAAACATTTTGAGGCAATTAAGAAAAAGAGCCCAAGAACATCAGTACTCTAATTGAATCTTTTAAAGCAAGATTCATAGAAACAAGCATCTCCGAGAGGTTAAGAACAGAGGTAGTCACATTCAATACCTCAACTAGTATCAGGGAATATGCAGGTAAAATTTGTAGATCCGTATGCTTACAATTAGAGAAAGGCGGAAATGACGGGACAGTACAGAAAGTACAACTACATACTTTTACCCAAGGGATACCAAAAAAGTTATTAAGACTAATATTATCACGGAAACCTAAAAATTTGGAGCAGGCTATAATACTAGTCGAAACAGAGGTAAAAATTGACGAGGCTATGAAAAAGTTTGACCAGATGTCAATAAATAACACAGAAGCCTAAGAAAGTATAAAATATGAAAGAGGACAGAAAAGGGTGAGCTTTGAGGAGCCAAGTCATGAACCAGACAGATATGACGGAGGCCGAGGGTTACCGTCTAGGGAAATAGCTGACAAATTACGCGACCCTAAAAGATTAGCAGCTAATAACTATATGAAATACGGGCACATACCTCTACCAAAAAAAGATTGTCGGTGAACCAACAATGAAAGATCAAAAATAATGAGAAGTAACCAGGAAACAAACAAACAATTTAAGAGAAAATTTTATTGCTATTATTGTAGCAAACCAAACCACTATGCAGCAGATTGCTGGCATAGAATACGCAAAGAAGGCCAGACGTACAAGACAAGACACCAATTCAGAACGCAGGGGGACAGGAATTTAGGAAGGTAGGGAACAAATAATACTTGGCAAACACCTAATAATATTCCTGAATTTAGGCCTAGGAGGCAAACGGTTAACAGTACCCAGGGTCAAAGTTGCAGTGCTGAAGCAAACTGGGATAATCCCAGAAACTTTTGGCCAAACAGTGGGCATTTAAACGGAGAAACCAGCCTGTAAGGGTCGACAGAGCTATTTCCTTACAAAGACCCCTATACAGTTTAGAATATTGTGATACAAATACAAATAATAATAATCTACCGATTCTGCGTTGTTTTAAAATTGAGTGTTTTCAAAATTTACCATGTTGACTAGATACAGGCGCATCTAAATCATTAATTCGAGAGGCAGTTTTTAAGAAGTTTCCTCCTAGTGTCAAAAATCGCGTAAGCAGATGCCAGAATACCCTGACTTCAGTGACAGGGCACAAGCTGACAATTTCGGGAGAATGTCCACTGAAATTTAGTGCAGGAGATAAAGAAATAACAGTAACAGTAATAATATGCAAGCAGCTACCATTTCCTTGTATTTTAGGAGTAGATGCCATCAGAAAATATGGGATTGTATGGGGACCCATATCCGATGCAATAACCATAAACCAGGCAAATGAAAATAATAGGCAAATTTGCGTAACAACAAATAACGAAAGTGAAGATTCGAATTATAACCTAAAAATAAGCGGGAAAATCACAATAGAAGGGGGAACGACAGCTCAAGTTCTAGCGACATTAAATACAAAAGTAGGAAAGGTTAAAACAATGGATGCCATGATAGGAGGGTACACTATAAAAGAATACCCAATGATTTTCGTGGAAAATCAATTTATAAAAATTGAAAATGGTATAACATACTTAAAACTATCAAATCTGAGTAATAATAAAATAAAACTGAATCAGATAGAACTTGGATCATTGGAAAAGATTTAAAATTCGGAAATAAAATCTCTAAACAGTCCAGAATTAAGTGTAAACTTCATTAGCCACGAACATTTATCCTCGTTAAAACCGCAACCACAAGAAAAGTATGGAATGTCAAAAACGGATTTTTTGCAACAATTTGATTTAAAACATTCACCGGAAAACGTAAAAACTAGGGTGGAAAATATTCTTTGGGATTTTAAATGGACTTTTGCAAGACACAAAGCGGATTACGGATTAACTCACTTAATCACGCACAAGTTATCAACAGAGGGACCTCCAATCAAAAAGTCACCGTATAAAACACCTTATCATTTAAAACCATGGCTAGAAAGCCAAATAAAAGAAATAGAAGATCAGGGAATAATTAACAAAAGTGTGAGCGATTGGTGTTTTCCACTAGTAATAGTCAGGAAAAAAGATAACACCTGGAGATTCTGTATAGACTTTAGATCACTGAATGCCGTCACGTTTAAGGATGTGATGAAGTTACAAAGAATTGATACGATTTTAGATGCGTTAGGAGGTTGAAAACATTACACTAGTTTTGATTTAATAGCAGGATATTGGCAAATCGCTTTAGATGCAGAAAAAAAGCATAAAGCAACAGTAATCTTAGACGACGGGAGAACGTTCACATTTGAACGTATGCCTTTTGGCTTATCAATTAGTCCAAATTGTTTTAGTCGACTAATGAAGTTGATGTTAAAAGATAACGAAACAGGAAGGAAAACAGATACATTGGCTTATTTAGATGATGTAATTCTGCGTAATGAAAACTTGGAAAACCCCTTGGTCAGGATTATAAAAATACTGGAAAAGGTTGAAATAGCAGGCTTAAAATTAAAACCAGAAAATTCAAAAATAGTAGTAACAAAATTGGTTTTTCTTGGACACCTGATAAACCAAGGTACTCTTTCACCAAATCAAGAAAAGTTTACTGTCATAGAAAATCTACACCCACCAAAAGATCAAAAAACCTGCAGATCAGCGTGCGTTCTGTTAAGCATTTTCCGACGATATATTGCGCATTTTGCATCAGTTGTGCAATCTTTGACAAACATTTTTACGAAATCAAATCAATTTGAATGTCCAATGACCGTACAGAAGGCGTTAAATGAATTAAAAGGGTACTTATTGCAGGGCCAAACATTTAAACTACCAGATTTGTCACAAGACTTCTGTTTGCAAACAGATGCTTCAGGGTACGGTATCGGGTCGATATTATTAAACATAAATTGTGAAGGAGTAGAATCAATAGTCCAATACGCGAGCAGGTCACTGTCGGAGGCAGAAAAAAATACTCGACAGTTGAAAGGGAGTGTTCAGCAGTTGTAGTTGTTACAGAATATTTTCGACAATTTTACTTGGAAAAATATTTATTTTACGCGTAGACCAAAAATCATTAGTTTGGCTAGATACGATGCAAAATACTTCAGCCCGACTGACACGGTGGATACTACGTCTGCAAGCTTATTCATATACCCAAATATATAAAAGGCCGTACAAACATCTTACCAGACTATTTATCACGAAATCCAGATACGGAAGGAAATTTGGCAATAACCATCCAGAACGAACTGGAAGGGCCAGAAACACTGTCTAATGAAAATATTGAGGAGCATCAAGATAAAGATGATTTTTGTTTAGCAATGAAATCCTTTTTATCAAAAGGAACGGAACTGCCAGAGCACTTTAAACATTTTTTAATGGGCTTAGATAATTTCGATCTTGACGAAAGTAAAAATCTTCTAGTAAGATATCATAGACCATCGCAATAATATAGAAAACATGACTTTAAAATTATTCCAGTAGTTCCAAAATCTCTGGAAGGAGAAATTTTACAGATGGCACATGCAACAATTGACTGTCACATGGGAGAAGCAAAAACTATGGGAAGACTGAAAGAAAATTTTTATTTTCCAAAAATGTACTCAAAAGTAAAAGCTTTTATACAAAGCTGTCAAGAGTGCGCCAAACAAAAGTCGCCACCAAAGACCCCTAGGGCTGAATTAGGTCAATACCCCACCCCTTCAGGGGTAGGTGAATGTAATGGAATCAAATTTCAAAACCCCGAAATTTTCCAATTAAAGTTACCCAAGTAAAATAAAATCACCCAAAATATGAACCTAAAAACTCAAGTAACCTACAGATCGAATAAGACTCAAGCGTTCAATTTAAAAATAGTGGAACAAATGTATTTTTATTCAAACATACATTGTAAGAATCTTTCCCACAGAAAATGTAATAAATAAATCCGCCTCCGTGTCGCCAAAGTATGTAATAAATATCAGTCTGACCAAATCTTATATGACAGGCGACTAACAATGTAATTTAAATCTTAATAGCTTAAATTTCCAAGCTATCAAAAGATGTTAGAATTTATTATAAAAATAAATAGTCACTCGAGATACAAAATATTTTTGTGTAATCTAATTGCATTGTCCTGAAAACTAAGTTTAGAACTATGTATCCAAATGTATTTAAATCGTATTGTCCTTTAACAACTTTCACAGAAATAAATTATAAGTCTTCTGGAAACTAAGTGACACCTCGCTAGCAAAAAATTACAATGTAAACTTTGTTTTGTTGAGAAAGATTCTAAAGGTATACCT
Source organism: Artemia sp. Qi Xiang Cuo (assembly GCF_049724085.1). Classification (NCBI taxonomy): domain Eukaryota; kingdom Metazoa; phylum Arthropoda; class Branchiopoda; order Anostraca; family Artemiidae; genus Artemia; species Artemia sp. Qi Xiang Cuo. The sequence continues at coordinate 13,056,276 of NC_142798.1, read as the reverse complement.
CAAAGTTATAAATCGTAATTAAGCTCAAGCATCCCATTGGTGTATCCCCGTCCAATAATAATATAGGACATACTGTCTGAACCAATAGGGACAATGTAACATAAAGTTCAGCAACGCCTGAATGTAACCTCCGGCAAAATTTGAGAGAGCAGATAGTTGGGACTTAGCAATTTTTGCGCCAGTCGAGGCTAGTCGAGTCTAGGAGAGTGTACGATGAGTTTTATGTGAACAGTCTTATGTGAGTCTATTTGCAGTCTATTTAAAATGAAGTTTTGAGAATATTCATTATCAGTAAATTAACTTTTGAATTATATTGCCAGAGACAATAATCTTATCTTAGTGTATATGACTGTGGAATATTTTCGATATTGCCGATAAGCTTTGTACCAATCATGTGAGTAAAAATAAATACATTACTTTCTTATTTATTTCTCTTTATGTTAGTATTTCTCAAGATAGTTTGTCCTTGTGGCTCCAATCGCTCCCTAAGGAATTTGAATCCTTGCAATCTGATTTCGACTCAGTAGGACCATTAATACAAGCTCCCCATTTGAACCGCTAATTTAAGCTCCCCTCACACGAAGTTCTCCCTCTACTCTGGCATGCTGCCCGCGAACCACCGACTAAGAGCTTAACTGAAAATTACCCATAGAAATAATTAATTGAAAAATTCCTATATAAGGAATCAACCAAAAATTTAAGAACAAAACTTTTTTAATTGAAACCACCCCCCCATTAGAATTGGCGTGGCCTGTAGGATTTTCTAATTTTTTTTTCTACAAGTTTAGTATAACAAAGTGGGTGCACCTTATGGCATATAGCGTTTAGCGATAAGATATAACGAACAAACTAATAAATCGAACTAGTTTAAACTCGTTAAACTAGACTAACTATATTTCTGCAGACCAGAATATAGTTTTTCCCAAACTATAAAAAAAAATATATAATTATATTATAAATAATCATAGAAGAGAAAATGTAGTGGTCAGCCATCCTAGCTTCGCCTGTTTCGAGCAGCCCCCGGAGTGGGTAAACGTGAGGGTCACTGGGGATCGCTTGTTGGGCGATTGACCTCAGTGCACGAGGATCACTTCCGTGTGCTGAGTTTTCGGCGTATCGAACCTTGAAAGGCTTGATTATTTGTATTTGGATGTTTGATAAACTGAGAGTTCCTTCTGGATAGATTTTACCTCTTCTGAAATCAATTTTATGGGAAATATTATTCAAAAAAACGTCATGCCAACGACATAGTCAAACACGGAATTCCAGCATGAACTAACTGTGTTGTATGATGGAGGTTCATCATAACATGACGAGGATTTACCTCCGTCATAAGACATATTCGGTATCTTTAATAATACGGCATTAGAAATTTTGATTACACGTGTAGACGATTGGTCAAAGTATAACCCTATTCTAGAAATATTACATTATAATTATTATTAGCACGATAGCAAAACATATAAAACGTAGTATTAGCTACTTAAATACTTAATAACCGCTTCTCACAGCATAACTAAAAAAAAACTTTAACCCCAAGATCAACAAAAATAATATTCTTTCAAAAAATAATGAAGAAGTCCAAATTTAATCACAAGAGAGAACGACCGGAAGAAGCAACCCTAACTCGCTGTAGAATTTATAAAATACTCGACAACCTAAAATACTTATTTGGCAAAAAAGAATATGTACAAGTTTTTATCGCATTAATTGTAACCAGTGTTCCTTAGTGAGGCATGATTTGCCTGCATGTAGGGATATAATAATTAACCGAATCATAAATAGGGTTTCTGTCAATCTAAATAACAGAAGCAGGCCTGACTAATCTTTCAAAAAATTGTCCATGTAAGCCCACTAAAAGAAAAAAAAATCTGTTCCAAAACATTCAAGTCAATATATGAACTGAAGATTTTGGCAAAAATTAACTAATTGAAAATAGTTATAAGTAAAATTGTGTCCTTTTTTTGGTGACATAGTGGATATTTAATCCGCGCTCTAAGATATGTAATGATGTAAAGATTAAATTATCAAAAGAAAACCATCCTCTATCAGCGAAATAAAAAGGTTCTTCTGAGGTTTTAAATAAATTCTATTGTTTAAAGAAACCCTGCATATCACTAAGAAAAAAATTTCTCTTTTCGCAATTTTTACTAAACTAATATCACTTCGATCAATATTAAAAATTACTTATCCAATTCAAGTGACCCTATGTAAAGCGTTGATACGATAATAAATTAACACCCATAACTTTAAACGCATTTGAAACCACAAAGATTTATGACAGTTTAAACAGTTCACCTAAGCATAATGTCCTCGAATTAAACTACTTTCCCTTTTCATCTTTTTATTAACAAGAAAAATAGTTGACCCGTGTACCGTTGTGTAATCTGAGCCAATTACATACCTATAATTAATAGTCCTTTCTCCTAAAAACTTATAATTAACTTACCATACCAAAATGTTCCTCAAATACCAAGAAATAAAAAAAAACGCCAACCCCTGCAGCAAAAAATTGGACCCGGTGAAAAGGAGGAGATTGGAAAATATAGTTTGATCTCAAAAGTCGATATCTTCGATATATCTTTGTCCATATATTTGATCATATATTGAATATAGGTTGGCGTGGTATAATCCAAAATAAATAAAATCATATGCAATTCTGTCTCGAAACCTAAATGAACAAAGGAAAATAATTGCTAGAGAATTGACGCAAAACAAAAATTTTAGTAACCCTGAACGTAAAAATAAACCAAAATTGTAGAATTTAAAGTGCCGGTTTTGGCGCATAAATGTTGACCTATCGAAATGGGATATAATCCTTAATAGGAAGTATATCCGCAGATACAAATATGTAGAACATAGGAAAACCTAAAAAGAAAAGCTTTGATGGCCTAGCCTATTGACCTATTTGTCTAGTGGAATTTCTTTTGTGGCATAGTCGAATGCTAATTAACATATCTTTAAGCCAAGTGTGACAAAACCATAAATAAAATTATTTCGATAAACTGTCCCCGTAATATAGCAATTAATCACGTATCATTCGCGCAGATTAAACAATCTTGAAAGACAAAATTATGAACCTTCCGTAAGTCAAAAAATACTTAAAATTGGTTAACAAAATTCTAAAATATTATATCTGTGAGTCACAAATAAGACAGAACTAAAGCAAAAAAAAGGACAAATATTAATTAATTTTTTCAACCTTTGATGGCCCTCTATAGAGGAAGTATTTTGCTATCAAAATTGTTGTACCATAAACTAAATTTGTAACCAACGCTTAGCTAACTAAACCAGTAATTTTATAATCGTTTGCAGAAATAACGGAACGCATACAGTCGCTAGGCAGAGGGCAAAATAATCGTCAAAAAACCTAGCAATTGTATCAATAATTTTAGCTGAAGTTACCTTAAAATGAATGGCACCGATGAGAAGTAAAACCGCGCAACTAAAATAACAAGAAGCCACCCTAAGAAAATACGAATAACAAAAAAAAACTTTCTAGGCCAGATGGTTACCTAATTTTCGAAAGAATTTCGCAACGTAGTTCAGAGATAATTACAAACCTATAAGTCAAATGCAAGAATTGCGTCAAATAAGACTATTTGCCTACAATCCAGAAAGTGGCAGTGTGTATAGATAAGCTAATGTCTCTTTGAAAATAGCAGATATTATTCTGCTTCAAAAATTAGACTATAAATAATAGGCCTTAAAGAGAAGGATCCGTAAAAAATTAATGCAATGATTAAAACCCTTTCGTAAAAGGGAAATTTTGAAAATAATCTGCGCTGTAGTTACCTATAAAATAAGGCAAGTCTTAGCCTAACTCTTGAGAAATTGCAAAAAATAGCAATTTTTTGCAAAAGTGGAAGAAAATAAGACTATAGTCCTGCCAAAGTACGGACTAATAACCAAAATTATTCACAAACCAATTAATGCAAAAAATTAACCAATTAATGTAAAAAGAAGAAAATTCTTCCAAAAAATTTGGTGAGTCATAGATGTACCTATAACAAGACAGTGTTCAATAGTTTTTACTAACCTTATAAACCAGTCACGGCCTTAGGTCCCTGCTAGTCCTTATCTCCCCCAATAAGAAATATAGCATAGTAAACGACATGTTATTCACGAAAGTCAAGCTTTATTCATTAGGGAACATATGTGCTTAACTGAAATTAATAAAATAAAAACGAACATTTATAGGAAGTATGAATGACTCAAGGATAATTGCTAATGTAACCAAGTGCAAGTGGAAGCCATAAATCACTAGAAATTTATGAATAAGTGAATATACCCCACACCTGTATTGTACTAACAAAGGCCCAAAGTTAAAATTTCGCTCTTTGTTCAGAAACATGTTTCAAAAACCTTAAATTGGAAGATATAACAAAGCTAAATTCTCAAACTTTCTCTTCAAATCAAGCTCCAGTAAAAGGCTAACCTAGTAAAGAATATCGCGATAGAACCCCAAAGAAAAAGAGTAACAGATAATATAGGTAATATTCTAATCAAATGTGTGAGCTCCCCCCCCCCTAGTCGCGCGGCACGTTCGGGCGGCACCGTCGTGGCATCAACGTATGGCAACGCGAGGTCAAAATAGACAAATCAAACAAATTCTTCTCAGAATCATCAAACGCATAAACATATCCCTGTAAAATTTTAGGTAATATCATACCTCTGCCATGTGGCACAATTTCTGCCACAGAAGCAAAATGGTGGGACTTAGTAGATGTTGACCATAAAAAGAAAAAAACCTCGACTAAACGCAACTATTCGAACATTTGAGGCGAGAATCGGGCCAATGCTCCGACTTCTGTCTATTCGCCCCCAGTAAAGGGACGCGATGTGCCCTACAACAACCCAGTAGGGTTATGAATAAAAATACTTTACTTTACAATATTACAAAACCGTTATTTAAGACAATTCCTTGTACGTAATGATTTTGCTTTCACAAAAATTTAAAACGAGCAAGTTTTAAACAACTCGTTTCGATTTTGATTCCAATATTTTACAGTCGCATTTCCAAAGACCTTATAGCAAAAAGATTGTATCTTGTGGTAAACTGTTACATCCGAATTAGGCTAAACTGGTCTCTATCAGCCAATAAGTCCATTACAAAACGTAAATATACATTAATTTTCATTTAGGAAATACAAGGAAATTAAATTTAAATGCCTTATGACAAACTACAAAACTTTTAGGTAATACCGCACTTGATAATAAATACCTCTGCCACTTGGAGATAATTCCGCCACGGGAGGAGAATGAGTTAACACCTTAGAAGTGGATGTATTTTCCTTTTAACTCATTTGAACGGGAAGGCTTAATCTGGACTAGCAGACCTTTATATTCCACCAATTTAGCATAATTCCAAAACACGCTGAAATAAAGAGTTTATTCCTACGTATTCTAAGGATATTATTTAAGTAAATATCAATACACAAATCTTTATTCGGCTCAACTTAAACAATAGCTATCAGAATAAGGAATTAAGGAAGAATCGCCTTCAATATAAAATAGATTAACTCCCTTTAATCGTGTACAAAGCTGAAGAAAATGAATCAATAGGTATTTTAGTCGCAGCAATCAAAGCTAAATAAAATATGACGATAAATGAAAATGCATTACAGTTCAATAGCTTAATTTTTCAAAGCCTTAAGAATTAAGTCTATATTTTCAAACTTAGGCCTTAATCAAATTTGTTCACGTTGACTGGATACACAATAACTATGGACGCTTTAAAAAGATTGTTTAAAAAGAAAAAATTGCCTTGTTAACTACAGATTACTTAAAAAAAAAATTGTTGTATATAAGGATTTAACAAGTATAGAAATCGAATGCCACATTAAATTCTAAAAGAAAATTTTAGAGTTCCCTCAAACTAATCGACAGTTGTCGCATTAATTGAAATATGCTAGCGAATAATATAATAAAGCCCTTTACTTAACGAATTAAGCTCGAAAGCCCACTCAAAACCATTTAAAAGAGACTTTAGCTAAAAATCAGTAGTGATACCCCCACACTTCGGGTGGTAACAACAAATTTGTTTTTTACTCTCAACAATTAATAAAAGCTCTATAAATGGCAATTCTAATTCATAAAAACAAAATAAAATAATAGTCAGCGAACAACCCCATGAAATATTTTTGAAAGTGGTATAGGAGGAATAATTCAAATATCGATACGATATATAATAGGAAAAACGGATGAACCCCCGAGCATAGGAGGTTAGAGCCAAGGATGGGCATGGTGTATATTGTCCCACCATGCAATCACTTGACTCTCACCTTCTGTTGAGAAAAGGTTATACATAGATACGAAACTTGATTGCACAACAAGAAATCACTCGACAAGCACTACAACTGCCTATCCGTCAAACTTCCTCGACAAGTGGACCCTCAATCATGAGAGGCGTTGGCCATGGGGGAATAGAGGCGGTGTTATGTCATCCTGTTTCCGTTCCCATTTGGCCCTGACTCTCTATGAATAACAGCCATAAGGATACGAGTAGAAATTACACAACAAGGAAATCATTAACAAATCGATGGACCCTCAGTCATGAGGGAGTCGTGTTGCAGAAGTGGATCGAAAGTTTTTTTTTACTCTTGGGATCTATTTTTGTTACGCCGTTTCCTTACGAAAAACAACTAGAACAGGTTTCTATGCCTCGTAATACAATTATATAACTATGAAAAACAACTATACAGATCCGAGTTGTGATTACTTAACAAAGAAATAACTGACAAATGGATGGACCCTCAGTCGTGGGAATCCTTGGACAGTCCGGTGGAAGTGGTGTATACTATCCCTCTTCCACAAGATTGATATCAAGCTACCTATGAGAAACTACTACCCAGCTATAAATGTGAACGATGAATAATAAAGAATTATGAACTGCAGTTGGGAGAAACAACCCTACAACATGGGGACCCGCTGGTCAACTGGCGTAACATGTGGTGCATTATATCCCTTTGGTCATGACTGTTTGTCCGGGGAGCTCTGGGAAAATCAACTCATCCCTCTATGAAAAGCGACCCGTAAGAATTACCCTACCTCACCCCTACCATTAAAAGAATCACTTTAACAAAAGTGACCGTACGAGTCCATGGAATAAAGATGGACAAGAATTCCGATACGTGGGGAATACGTTGGCAGGGTGATAACAAATGTGATAACACACGTGACCATATGGGAATATGCAATGAAGATGGAAAGGAAGTCCGATACGTGGGGAATGCGTTGACAGGGTGCCGGGACACGTTCTGAATATTTTTGTGTTCAGGCACCGTGCCAGGGTATTTCTCACGAAGAACAACTCCAACAAGAAAAGGGACCCAAGAATACCAGTAAAAATTAAATACCATACATTAAAAATTCCAAGTAAACAGCTATATGTAATTACAAACATCACCATCTTGAAAGTGCCTAACTATTCCATAATCATTACTATACCTTAAACTGCTATAATTATTTTGAAAATATATTACTATTAAGTAATCATTTATTTTATAATCACTGATAAATTTCATATAATAACACATTTGCAGATACGGTAAGTGTAGGACCATTGATCAATGGTCTAGGGAAACGCCGAGACAAGCGACCATACGGTACGTTGATAATATTAACCTAAAATCAAATAGATTAAAAATAAAAAAAAGAACCATGATAAGATACCCAAGCCATCAACAATTAAATAATCGTAGACTAGAAAATGTAACCTCATGGAAACTCAAGAAAAGCCATAGCGCGGATAACATTAATGATTCATTAAAAGAATGGGGACTTGTTGATAATTCATTAAAAGAATGGGAACTTATCAGAACAATAGAAAATCTCGACTGTCCAAAACTATATTATCTTCTGAAATCTCAAACGACCATCTTGGAACAAAGAATGATCCTAAGATTAACGGCAACCCTAGTGCATTATAACTTTAATGCACGTGCAATGACAAGAAAACTCGAAAAAACTAGACTAAGTGCCAACCTGGCTTTCCTAATTTTAATACAAAATGTCCCAACAACAAAATCTAGCTCGTTGCCTAATTGTATCGCCGACAATATTTGGTACGATCAAGACGATAACAACATAACAACAATTTGGCCCATTAAATTTCTCTCCATACTAATAGACCGAGAAAACATGTTAAAAGGTGAAAGCTTCCTTAAGGCCTTATACGTCAACTGTGTAAATAACACGTATCTTGATCCAATAAACCCTTCAACGGGATCCGCTATTTTTCAAGTAACCCCAAGAGACTATAAAGACATAAAGACAAAAACCCTGAATTTCTTCCCAGAAGACGAAAATTTTGGAAGAAAAATATTCCCCGGTTTAGACGTAATCGTGCGCGAGCAACTATGCTGTTGCCAATCACACGTAAACTTAAGTTTCTCCGTATTAAAAATAATAAATGACCCATTGTCTTTATCTCAGTTTTGCCGGAAGGTCATTCGACAAAATATGTGAAGGAATGACATAATGGCCACACTGGAGGGCCTGCACCTCCCAAACCAATTTTTAGTGTATTTAATGTACTTAAATATACCTGAAAGCGGTAAAAATAATATAGTATTAGAACTCAAATTTCTCAGGTCAAATGTATCGTCATTGGAAAATTATCGACTTGTCGATATGCTTACATCTCCAAGTTCAAAGGCGGCACTGCCGGATGATGCACCTATATTGAAATTAAAACCCAATAGTAGTGGAAGAAACTGTATATATAAACAACTTCGTTGAAACCAATAATAAAAGAACCCTCCAATGTTATTTGAAGTATTATATCTATGTAAATCGATTATTATCACAATTTAAAAAGTGCATATATGAATAAACCAGTATTGTATTAATATTAATAGAACTATGAGTTAGAGTGAATGTCACGAGATCTAAATACATTGTTAATATATTGACAAAAAAAGGTAGTTTCTCGAAAATCTCAACACTTTAAGCCTATATGGAACTCGTTATAAATCGAGTGCAAACTCGTTAAACTAGAGTACGGAACTTTAGGGAATTGAATTACATTCGATTACACAAATAGCCAGGTGCAAGGTGGCACCGGTGAAAAAGTAGTTCAACTTCGACCTGAAGTTACCTTGTTTTCCATTCAAAGTATATATTCATTATTGGTTAATATGGAGCTTTAGAAGACTCGAATTATGTTGAACGAATAAGTACCCGATGTATAAGGAAATACCGGTGAAAAGGTAGTTTGACCTCGACCTAGAGTGTACCATGATTATTACTGATCTTGAAAAAAATTAACTAGACAAAGATCATTAGAAACTACCTCTCATTTCAGAACACTGGCCAAAGCAATTATCGATACAGAGTTCATAACTATAAAGCACGCAAAAGAAAACGTCATATACTCAGCGGCAATGATCATTGTGAATAAATCAGGGGAAGAAGTCTTCGCGAAAAAATGGAACGTCAAGTATGATTTAAGGAAATATGACGTGGAATCCTATAGATTTGGTTTAAATTTATCAAACACACCCAAATATCGACCCGCGAGAGGGAAATTGGGAGTAAAATATAACGGCAGAAAGGGCAAGTACCTCCATTATATTAAACATGAGATAAGAAAATTGCAAAAACAACATAAAGTTCGGTACTGGTACGTTAAAGGTCCATGTCAGACAGATTTATTGCTTCTTGACAAATGTAGAAAACAAAAATTAGTTTACAAAAGTGAAGGAAATCCAAACTGTGTAAAGTATCAAGGTCAACACGACCCCCTCCAAGAAATAAAATACTACCAACAATATCTATATAATTGAAAAAGCGTAATATATATAGCGAAAAGAAAAGAAATTATATTTAAAAGAATAAAAACCTATGAATCAAAAACAAAACCAACAAAAAAAAAAAAAACCGTCTCTATTGAAATATTTGGTATGACGTAAATTAAAGTCAACCCACCCAACCTTTATGTTAAAAGAAAAATTCTTGTGTGAAATCAATTAAAATGACTATCCCCCCAGCCTAAGAATCAACCGTATGTTTACCATTAGAAATCAACAAATTCTATGACCACCAATCTTAACCCCACCTTGTTTCTTTCCCCGATAAAAAAAAGAAAAGAAAATCCCATATAATAGGAATCAAAATTCTCATTCGATTATCTATCATAAGAAATCTTCCTGTATTATTTTTAACGACATATTAATTCCAGAAACAGCAAAAAAGGATGAGGCTAACAAATTTCATGATAATCTTCGTTGCCCAAACTATAGCCCAAGATATTGTAAAGCATGGGATAATGTTCAAGCATGAGAATTCGTTACTTGCAAGTCACAATGCCTGGAAAATATTTATGAAACTGGATCCCAAACCGTTTGAAACCCTGTTTCAACAAGTAATGAGACTAGAGAAGAATACTAATGAACTAAAGGACTCTATATTCCAATTCTTAAAATCGGACAAGAGCTTGCAGACAACGAATGACATGCACCAAGGGGAAAATACAGGAGAATTACCCCCTATTATTCCTAAACTAAAGTCGAAGTTCATAATAGACGAATTTGACAAGAAAATGGCAGAAATTGATAAGGTTCTAGGAACTAACAACAAGGGAAACAAAAGGAGAAGAGCATTAAGTAATGTGGACGGTTCCAGAAGAGAACATACTACGACAAAATATACCACAGGTTCCTTCTTGACAACTTCCAAGAAAAATAAACTCTATGATGGAAATTACGCCATGCTAAATGAATTACCAAGCATATGGACATACCTCAAGCAACTATGGCAAGACCATACGATGAGCAACGTTACTAAGAAAGTATCTCCAAAAGAAATAAAGAAAATTATCGACGAGCCACAAGAAAACAAAAATACCACGAAAACCAACCCCAAACTCGAGACAAGAACAGAGGAAATACAGCCCTCGCTAACGGATATCACCACCAATACAAGTCCAGAGATAATCAAACTCAATGAATTCTCCCAAGAAAAATTAATTACCATAACACATTTGAAACCAACGACGTTTACAAAATGGTCATGGTCCACAGGACCAACATTTACAAAGACCCACTCCTTCGGCAAAATGTATATAATTTTAAGAGCACGACTCCCAGTATTGCATACCGAGACTCAAACTATATTAGTTCAAGGATACCATTCTGATAACAAAAGGAAATTTTCTGAAAGTACAAAGAAAGAAAAATATTTACCCCAGAAATGCTGGACACTTGGCGGCAAATGTACATGTGCTAGATTGGCCATGGCCGACGAACCAGCCAAAAACTAAGTCGACTCGTTACCAGAGCTAAATGAGAAAAACGCCCTAAGAGTATCGATTCACCAATCCTTCTTAATATTGTATAGACAGAGACTACAGGCACTATTTGAATTGTTCAATACCGAAATATAAAAGTTAAAGCAAAGTACCACAAAGATCTTCGAAGTATTTCTTCGAAAAAGCAAATACCGCAGATCAGCTAGTCTAATACCAATCGTAGGAGAATTAGCCTCACGCTTATTTGGGCTATCGACTAAAAAAGACCTAAATATCCTAAGCGAAAACGTAGGAAAACTAAATAAATGCCATGAACGTGACCTTACATGTCCAAAAAATACAAGCCAGTATAGCCAATTATCAGAGAGACAAAATAGAGGCAATCTCGAAGAAAATATCAAAGACAGTTAACATAATGAATTATTTAAAGAATGAAGTAGATCGTGTGATTTCCGATTCGAGCCTCACCATGATATCACTAGACATAGTGACAGTGTCATTACTTAACTTGGCAACTGATGTTAGCAAGTTTGAATTTGCATTATTTGCCCTTACTGGAGGAACCTTGTCATATGACCTCGTGGACCCTTCGAACCTAAAAAGTATCTTAGATGAAATAAAAACACATCTAACGTTCGGTCTACATCTACCAACAGAACCAGAAGTAGCAAACCTATTCCACTACTACACCAAGGTAAAGGTTCACATCACGGAAATAAACGAACAACTATTTGCAGTAGTAACAATTCCATTAATAAATCAACAATCCATATATGACTTGTATACAATCTCTACGTTCCCAGCCAATATAGGTAGAACTAATTCGTTCATGACTATCACCCCCGAAGCGGAATACTTACTTGTCGATCAAGATAGAAGAAAATATGCCTTAGCAAATCCACAGGACCTTAAGGAATGCTTAGCATTCAAAAATCTAGTATGTCAGTTAACCCTGCCAATTTATAACGTTAAATCTGGATCTTGTATGTTAGATATATTTTTAAAAGAGACCCAACAAGAAGAAATTCCCAATTCATGCGAAGCGCTAGTAGGTAGTACAAAACGAGAAATATTTATTCATCTCAGAGATGATCTGTGGCTATTTTCTGTCCCAAAAGAAACAGTCGGGACTATCTCCTGTTATAATAACACTGAAAGAATCGATCCAAGCTACAGAACTGAACTACTATTACAAGACGTGGGAAAAATAACCATAAAACAAGGGTGTCGATTAGTAACCAAAGAAGCCACGGTACAAACACCACTGATAGCCACAAGCACGAATATAATAAGCCCCAAGGTGGTCAATTTCAAACCAGTTAATCTATCGTATACAATTCCTAATATTGAAAATGAAACAGTAAAAGTCACAATATGGTCAAAAATGGAAAAAGTCAAAGAAACCTTACCACTAACAAAAATAAGAGAAGCCTTAGACTCTCAAATTCCCCTATTTACTAATGAAGACCAAAGATTAACGTATGTAGAAAGTAGACACGGACTGTTTTCAACACATTTTTGGTGGAACATCCTCCTGACGGTAGGATTCGTGTTCATGATCACTCTGATTATAAGAATGCTATTGACCCTAAATTACGGAAGAATTATGATAACACGTAGAAAAAGAGCAAAGTCAGATCACATCGAGCCGAGTGAAATACAAAATTTAAACCCGGAACCCCCTGATAATCCTTAAGGAAAAAAGTGAGGGAGGACATGATCGATCGAATGAGAGTAGAGGTCCTCATTCGTGCAATGTCCAGTCCCAAATTTCTACTTATTGTTTGTGTAAACCCATGCAGCTGCAAGGATGTATTTCTTAAGCAGCATGGACGCGCGCAAACAGTAAAGACTTGAAAATTTATAGTAAATCGAGACCTCTCATAAAACCATGTAACCTATCTTGCATTTAGCTTTATAATAGAAAAGTAAATGCTAAAGTAGATGAGAGTTGAATAACATTTAAAAATGTATTGAATATTGAACATGTGCAAAATGCACATATATATAAGTATATATATATCACTAAATCTTGAAAATCTCATATTGTGTTGTTTTTCGTAGACACAATCATTTTTCTTAGGATTAAGGAGCTTATCTCTTAGTAATTTAGTGTTGCTTCAATATGCATGTATAAGAATGGAAATTCCTTTTATTCATTTTATAGTTGAGTTTAGACGTATCCACATTAAATTGATATTATTCGAACGACTAATCACGACTATTGCTTCAAAGAATAATCTACATATAATATCGTATAAATGGTGTATTATTACCGCAGGTGTTTTAAATTATGTAATTGTAAAGAGTATATGATTCTGCCCAGATATTAATATTCTAGGTAGCACAGTATTCAGTGCAACTTAATTATTGGTGTACCAGCTACCAACACGGATACAACCCAGCAGCATCTACTCTCATCATTCTTCAACCACCGATAAGTACTCACCAAGGAAACCCCTGAAGACAATGACCTGATGAAAATCCAAGTCACCCAAACCTAGTACCAGGTAGCACTACCCCACCCACTATTGGCGAACCAAGAACCCCATATATAGATATATATCTGAATTAATGATTACCTAGAGAACCACCCCGACCGCGATGTCGTAAAACTACATAAAAACCGTCGATAACTATCCTTAGACGGCAAGGTCCCAAACATTAAATCCTATGGACCAAGAATAACCCTGGAGTCAATCCCTCGAAGATTATATATTTTAAGCCCCAAATCAGAGACAATATTTTGAACCAAGATCCAAAGTTTAAGTTTTGACCCTATCCAATCATTAGATGTCGCAAAACCAAACCATCCACCATGAGAAGAAATACCAAACGTAATCAACTTTGCGGGAAATATGAACTGTACGTGCAAAACTTTCCCCAAAATAAAGTGTCAGAGAAGAGATTAAACCAAATTATCTTAGCCATAATCCCCATAATTAAGCCCTCAATGATTGTGTATCATATAGCCAGGGTTGTGGATAATTTAACCAGGAATCAAAGACAATGCGTCGAGCCAAGGCCCTAAGATCAAGTTATGATCCTGCCATAGTTAACGTTAAATGTCGTAACTCAGCCCATAGTACAAATTAAACAAGGACTGAACGTGAACAATTTACGGAAAACACAGACTGTACGAGCATTAGATTTTCCCAAGGATAAAAGTGTCCAAGAAGAGATACTCAGCCCAGCGATCAAGATACCCATTTCATGTAATCAATTCCCCAAGGGTTATGTACCTAATAAACATTTCAACACCCCTGTGACATCAACCCCTCGTATTTGACATGACAAACCCAGCACGGACAATTTGGTGCAAGTAGTCATATTTATGAATAATGTAAAGACTTATCCTAGGCAGCAAATGCCAAAAGATGAAACACCACGAAGACAAACCATAAACAATTAGCCGACACAGTAATTAGTTCAACGGAAGCCCAAAATAAAATGACAACGTATGTGAGTATTATAGACACGTAGAATGATGAAGTAAGTGTGAAAAGTTATATATCTAACTTGTAACTTTAATGAATATTGAGAAACTTATCATAAAACAGATGAAAACAAGTGCAAGCTACCTTATCCCAGTGTTCCAGTCAGTTATTAAGTTAACAAATATTAATTTGTCAAACTTTTCTAGCAAATTATTTTAATTCGTACATATCAGTGTGCTAAAATTTAGATGTAGTTAGATGCTTTTGAAGTCAGATACTTATCGTACCAATATAGCGTCAGGTGGAAGTATAAACTAGTATTAGAAGTAGCGAACATGTACTACGTCAAGTAGTAAAATAATTATAAAAGCAGAACTTAATTAAAAAAACCATGTAGAATTATTAGCATATCAGGTGAAGGTAATCTTAGTGTCAGGTGGAGGAAATAATAATTATTATGTAATCATATAACCTAAGGTGTTATTCAATAGAAACTCTTTGGCCCTTTCACCAAATAGAGTGAGTAGGTGATGGACTTTAAAGTAGTGTCTTCATATATGTAGTCTCATAAAGCAATCGGGAATATAAAAAAAAAAATTACCTTTTACCTAAGCTGAATTAATTCAAATAATAAGTACCAATTTAAATTCTTTTTTAAAGAAAGATCAAAATTTGAAAGAGTAGAAAGAGTAGGGTAACACAACGATGAGGACATCGTTAAGGATGGGAAGGATGATATGTAATGGAATCAATTTTCAAAACCCCGAAATTTTCCAATTAAAGTTACCCAAGTAAAATAAAATCACCTAAAATATGAACCTAAAAACTAAAGTAACCTACAGATCGAATAAGACTCAAGCGTTCAATTTAAAAATAGTAAAACTAATGTATTTTATTCAAACATACATTGTAAGAATCTTTCCCCCAGAAAATGTAATAAATAAATCCGCCTCCGAGTCGTCAAAGTATGCAATAAATATCAGTCTGACCAAATCTTATATGACAGGCGACTAACAATGTGATTTAAATCTTATTAGCTTGAATTTCCAAACTATCAAGAGATGATAGAATTTATTAGACAAAAAAATAGTCACGCAAGATACAAAATATTTTTGTGTAATCTAATTGCATTGTCCTGAAAACTAAGTTTAGAACTATGTATCCAAATGTAACTAATTCGTATTGTCGTTTAACAACTTTCACAGAAATAAATTATAAGTCTTCTGGAAACTAAGTGAAACCTCACTAGCACAAAATTACAATGTAAAACTTTGTTTTGTTGAGAAAAATTCTAAAGTGATATCTCAAAGTTATAAATCGTAATTAAGCTCAAACAGCCCATTGGTGTATCCCTGTCCAATAATAATATAGGACATACTGTCTGAACCAATAGGGACAATGTAAAATACATTTTAGTAGCGCCTAAACGTAACCTCTGGTGAAATTGGAGACAGTAGATTGTTGGGACTTAGCAATTTTTGCGCCAGTCGAGGTTAGTCGAGTCTAGGAGAGTGTACGATGAGTTTTATGTGAACAGTCTTATGTGAGTTTATTTGCAGTCTATTTAAAATGAAGTTTTGAGAATATTCATTATCAGTAAATTAACTTTTGAATTATATTGCCCCAGACAATAATCTTATCTTAGTGTATATGACTGTGGAATATTTTCGATATTGCCGATAAGCTTTGTACCAATCATGTGAGTAAAAATAAATACATTACTTTCTTATTTATTTCTCTTTATGTTAGTATTTCTCAAGATAGTTTGTCCTTGTGGCTCCAATCGCTCCCTAAGGAATTTGAATCCTTGCAATCTGATTTCGACTCAGTAGGACCATTAATACAAGCTCCCCATTTGAACCACTAATTTAAGCTCCCCATACACGAAGTTCTCCCTCTACTCTGGCATGCTGCCCACGAACCACCGACTAAGAGCTTAACTGAAAATTAACCACAGAAATAATTAGTTGAAATATTCCTATATAAGGAATCAACCGAAAATTTAAGAACAAAACGTTTTTAATTGAGCCCCCCCCCCCATTTGAAGAATTAATGTCAATAGACATTTGGGGAACAGGAGGAAGTTTACCAGTTTCCAGGAAAGGAAACAGGTGCGTACTAACGGTAGTCGATCATTTTAACTAATATTTATACGCTTTTCCAATTAAAGACAAAAAGACAATAACCATTGCGAAAGTTTTGGTCAATCTTCTATTTCTGGAACACGGGATTTTCCCTAGAGTTTTACTTAGCGACAATGGGCCATGTTTTAGAGCCAAATTATTAGACGAAATTACAGAATATCTGGATGTTAGACGATGGTTTACCTCGTCTTACATGGCAGCATCTAATGGGAAGGTTGAACGTAAGCATAGGGAATTAGCTTACATGCTGGGAATACATGCAAGAAAGGAAAATGAAAATTGGGACGAACATTTACCATTTGTAGTCTTTGCAATAAATACGGCTTTTTCACGTACCTTAAAAGAAACCCCATTTTTTGCAACATATAAGAGATCCCAGAATTTGTTTAGATGAAATACAAAATAACAGCATATATTACAACCTAGACCAATACAAGCAAGAGACGGTGATGCCAATGAAAAAAGCTATGGAACAAGTTAAAGACAATCTGGAAGATGCCAAAACAGAACAAACAGAAAAATATGACAGAAAAAGCAAAAAAAACGAGTTACTGTTTAGGAGATTCTGTTTATGTTTACAAAACGAATCTGGAAGGAACAAAAAAGTTAAAACCGAAATGGGATGAACCCTACAGGACTATAAAAATTCTACCAAATAACTTAACATATGTTCTAAAGCATCTGTATAAGGAAAAGGAAGAAGTAGTACACCATAATAGAATGAAAAAGGGATGTTTATCAAAACAGTGGAAAACAGAGCCTATACTTTCAGAAGAAGAAATAAAAGACACGATTTCACCAGTATATATCAGAAGACCATATGTATTTTATGACCTTTTGAATGACCACAAAAGTTGGGAGGAGTGGAAGGAGTATTTAGCCAAGTCTTTGCTACAAACTCTACGCAACAAACATGAGAAAAAGGGAAATATTCGATACTCATCGGATACTAGCGATGAAGAAAATCAAACACAACATAAGGGTTTAAAATGTGATAAACCAAGGGTAAAATTCACAGAGGAAGAAAAATTGGAAGGAACCAATGAATTGTCTGATTTTCATCCATTAGACTCACCTACAGCCTTAACGCGAAAATGGCTTTTGAAAAAAATGCCATCTACCAGACGCGAGCTAACAGAATGTGACACTGAAAATTCTTCTATAGAAACCGATATAACTAAACCTGGGCCAACGTCAAGGAAATCTTCTTTAAGAGAAAAATTTATGGAGAACAGTAAAGAAACCAAAGGGGCAGCATAAAGTTCCTTTGTCAGCAGCACAAGTAGCTAAAACACTTATAAAAAAGGACAAACATCACGAGAAACAAAGATTAAAGATATTTGACGGGGCAACAAAACAGAACTCGGACTCAGAGCCTTGTAAACCACACTATAGAGACCACGGAAAAACTTGCTAATATTATAAAGAAGAAAAGCAAAAATTTGGAGTCCAAAATTCAGACCAGGAAACGGAGAAAGGCAGAACGAGCGTAGCCCCCAGCAGATTAATATTTGAATAAAATAATTATAACAAAAAAAATATTAAATAAAAATAAAACGAGTAAAAAGCCTCTAAAGAAATATCTATATTTTCTTTTTTAATCGGTATATAAATAACATCAAGTTTTCCTTCAAATATATATCACCAGTAAAAATCATTACCGTCACTTTCTAACACTAAATTATTAGCTCCGATCTGAAGTGACATCTTAGGTTCCTGCAAAAAATTTTGTTTCCGAGACGAGATAAAATTTCGCGAATGGACTTTACTGACAATGGACCTACTGACAAGACTTTTCAAAAAGAGTAACCTTCAGTAAAAGAAAATAAGTAAGGCCACGTAACTTTTAAATGGGTGTAGTGAACCTAATTAAATTATACATATTTAGAATCAGCATTAGAAGGCAATTCTTTTGATATGTATATTTGAAAAATATATTTTGGGGGGATAATAAAAAAAAAAACAAAAAAAAAACGGACGATAGTCTACTGAAACAGGGTCATTGAAATCTTGCAAATTTTGAGTGAACTAAATCACTTCTGGTATCTCGTTTTTAAGTAAATGCAATGCATATACTGAACTTTGACTCTTTGAGGTGACACTTTCAGTCGAATTTGAAAAAATTGTTTTGGAGAATTTTAAAAATAATTATAAAGGGAAAGGCAGCATTAGTTTACATTATGTGGCCACTACATGCACAATCTAGCTGTAATCTTATTATAAATAGTAGAAGATATAAGAAATTTAACACTTACCAATAAGGACGGTGTATATAAACAAGAAACCGTAGATAAAATGGGTCACATTTTAA
The DNA here is from genome assembly GCF_049724085.1 of Artemia sp. Qi Xiang Cuo. Lineage (NCBI taxonomy): Eukaryota > Metazoa > Arthropoda > Branchiopoda > Anostraca > Artemiidae > Artemia > Artemia sp. Qi Xiang Cuo. The sequence continues at coordinate 13,037,133 of NC_142798.1, read as the reverse complement.
AAAAAAAGTATAGCACCGTTTAAAACAAAGTTTTCTCGGGTAAAATTAATTTCACATATTCAATAAATTCAAAACACACCATTAACACAAAGAACAGAGCGACGACATTGCAGATGAAAAACACGAATAACAACACCTTTTTAAACTAAAAACAAAACTGCTAAACGTCTTGTCATTGTGAGGATCCACCAAACTAACCGAATTGATATTAGAAATATCGGTCAAACTGGAGAAGGTTGGGGCTGAATGTACGGGTAAAATCCGTCATGATAAAATAAATAGCAGCCAAGATTTTATCCGGGCACTAAACACATAAACTCATAGAATAAGGTAATAGTCAAAATATCACGAAAGGGACAAATTACACTCAGTGACTGTATAAAACTAAGGCGCAAATTAAACTGAGGATAATACCAGACGCGAATAATATAAAAGATTATAGGGAAACCACAATGCATAACCCCTATCTCTACACAACTCTTGGCACGACATAGGCACTAATTCTTGGGAAAATACCACAGATAAGGAATAGGTATTTGTGATGAAAAACCACACAATTCTGTGGGACTCAGAATATCGTAAAAATTTTAATTTTTATGAATAAATGAGAACTAGCAAATGTGGGGCAAAGCTTAATTAAAAATGTTATAAAATCAGCTGGAAAAAATACATGTTGCAAAAATTAGACCCCCCCCCCACCGCTTAAAAATATGGAGATAATGAATTTGACCATAGAAGGGCAATCAGCATAAAAACTTGTTAAGGGTTTTTGAAATATACGTGAAACATATAAATATGGGCTTAGGAAAGACCTATTTTACTGAAAAAGCAGAAAAGACTTGAAAAAACCCTTATGCTCCATCAAAATAACGAATAAAAAAAAGAGAAGGGTTCAAGTTGAAAATATAGCCAGACGGAATTAACAAGGAAAAGAAACTGAATGCAGTTAGTTAAACTCTGTTATACGCACTTATTGAACTTGCTGAACGAAACTAGTACGAAAAATGTACTAAATAGGTACAAAATGAGTATCATTAATAATACAGATCTGTGTGCCATAATTACTGTGTGTTATGTGTGTTAAAGATTACTGTGTGCCACAAAGGCCAGGTATTTTTTCCTGCAGAAGCGCCATTTTTTCTGAAACAAGAATATCCCAAGAGAAAATTGCGGCCACAAATAAAAAAGTGTGGCAATACTATAAATTATTAATTATTGTGTGTGCAGGTTCATATTAGTCCTTTTAGCGGTAGCCCATGACAAGAGGACCTGGCAACGTTATAAGGAGCTACCAGAAGGCAGTCATGGTAAGCGAACCTTCAGAGTACAGGCAAAGTCATTTGATAATAGCATAACAGGTATAAGAGGAACAGCAATTTTTTTTTAGCTTATCAGATATAAGCTGTAAATAAAGCCTTAAACTAAAAGGACATTAAAGCTGAAAAAAAGAGAGATTACAGACAAAAACGTTATAAGACAATCTCATGTACCAAAAAAAAATTCGAAAAGAATTAGAAAGTTTAAAAGTCTGAATAAACAAACAGGCTTATAAGCTAATGACAGTTAATGACACAAGTTGGTTCAAAATAGAACTAAATTTTAAAAACAAAATGTATATAGTCGTATATGGGAAAAGTTATATAGTTGTAACAAATGTAATTGAGAAAATATATACTGTTATAGATATATTTCGAAAACCTTTTATAAACAGAGAATTGTATTAAAAAAAAATTATAGAAATGTAAATAGAAAAGTTATGTTATATAAAATATTGCCAAGCCCTTATATAGAGGCTAATCACAGTTATCAGTTATAGTGCATAAATCTATTTGTTGGAGTTGTTTTTGTTTTGTAAATATTTTAATTACAGTTATGACTTATCATATAAAATTCTTGACGGACTTATTTAAAAGTTGTAAAAAGAAAAACTATTGCAGTGATTAAATAAATTATTAGGGTACATAATTGTTATTTGTTTTTAACAATTAAGTATCAGCTTAACTTCGGTTAATATATATATATATAGATATTTATATATATATATATATATCGTAAACTATCCATGTAAATAGAGTGAATTAAATGTTGAGTATTTGTGTTTTTTTTTAGTTTTATATCATGCAAGAAGTATTCCACATTAATACTTCATAAACAATTAACAAAGAAATAATTGGAATTAGTGCCAATTCTAATATACACCGTGTATTATTTTTTTAATGCGTTAAGTTTTAAACAGTATTTAAATATCCTATCTAGTTTTGCGAATAAAAAAAAATACTTAAGTAAGCTATTACACAATGCTTATATATATATATATATATATATATATATATATATATATATATATATATATATATATATATATATATATATATATATATATATATATATATATATATATATATATATATATATATATATATATATATACTATTTTTTTAATCAACTTTAAGTTTTAACTAGTGATTTAATGTTATATGTAAATGTTTGACCTCGAGTCAACGTATTAATAATTTTTATTGTGAAATAATCCGTTTAGTATTAAGTTTGAAAGAATAATCCAGCAAGAAACATAACGTTTCGATTTAAGCGAGATATTATTTTTGGAGTAATTAAAAGAGAGAAAAGTAAATAAAAGTAATCAGACTTTACAAAGTTGAGTGTTTCTTTCTAATATATATGTAAAACTTTATACTTTATATGTATTCTAATGTGAATATTTATTTTACATACAGCCTTAGCTATTTTTTTTGGAAATCAAATTTTTCATAACATCCTTTTGGAGCCATTTCTCAATCATTTCTTTGACGCATTTTTGGAAAGTAGCAAATTTCAAAGCCAGTTCAATTAGATCCTGATACTATCATCTCATACCATCAGAAACCAAACCATACTTGATCAACTGCTATTTGGAAACTATAGCAGAAATACAGACTTTACTACAAGTTCATCAAAAGTGAGATAAAATCAGAACTTAATTTAGGCCTAGATATTATGCTACATAGCCCAAATGGCTTATGTTATTGAAATATGTGAAAATGCTTTGTGCTGTAAAAATATGTGAAAATTTAAAAATCAATAATTTTATATGTAATTTATCCAAGGTAATTCTAAAACGAAAAATAAACGGTAGATCAACCACATCATACAGATAAATTAAATTATTAAGGGGAATTAAATTTAAACTCAAATAATTCATAAACTTGTCTAATTTAACTTGAAATCTAATTTAAGCAAAACCACTAATATTATGTTTAAGCCGCTTTAGTCAAGTTAAAACAGAAGATGCATATGAAGAGGATAAAAAAATAATTGTAAGTCCTCATGACAGAAAAAATAAGAAGCAAAGATGAATTTTGAACTGAGATCCTTCGACAAAAGAAAAGAACTTGGGCTACAATGGACCAGAAATACAATCCTAGCGTAATACATTGAGGTTATATGCACCTAATGACCCAAATATGGTAGCACAATAGCTGTAAAAGAAATAAAGTTGTTTTAAAAGTAAAATATTGAGAATTGGGACAATTCTTCTTTAAATGGGGAGTATTGCGGTAAAGCTTTCTAATTTAGTTAATTATTAATTGAGTAAAAATATATTAAGACGCAAAAACAAAGTTTCAAAATACCACTATTTAAGATAAAGATACAAATCATGGAATGTTTGGGCTTAGAGGGAACTTGCTCAGTAACCACTTTCCTGGCTAAATACCTCAATGCACCGGGAGGAGATGGTTAGATTTCCGAATATACACCCCGATTTTTGAGACTGAAGTCAGTCCTTTTGGCTTGCCGGGTGAATCCCTGCCCGTTTGGTTCCTAGTTAGAAATACCTTGTGATTTTGTCGGATCCTTATAAGCGTCTGTATCTTATTATATATTATTGTAGTTTTTGAGACTTGTGGTCTACTTGGGGCAGCCAGTCCCAGTAGCATATCTATATCTGTAATTATGATGTGTAAATTGAATAAAAGTATTGTGTTTTAGACAACCTCTCTACGATCTACCTTTAGCCCCTCAAACATACCCAGTCGGTACGCCTCATTAGTTCAGTCATAGCCTAAGGCGCGCTACCAAAGTTAAATTACCTTAGGGCCAGAGTTTATCTCCCCTATAAAGGGAGAATAAAGGCATCTACGACTAAAACACCCAAATACCATAAATATACAACTTCACAACAGTTTATTCAATGATCTCAGCCGAATAGCATCGTTTTCATGCGAGCCCGTTGAACAATAAGTGAATCATATACCTGTTGTGACGTTATGAACTAAATTCTATTAATATGATTGGCTCCTCGGCTGGTGTTTGCTAATTTGTTTTAACAAGTTAAATGGATATAAGTGAATTATTCACCTGTTGTGACGTAATAAAGCAAATGCTATTAATGTGATTGTCTCCTCGGCTGGTGTTTGCTAATTTGTTTTAACAATTTAAATGTATATAAGTGAATTATAACCTGTTTTGACGTAATAAACTAAATGCTATTAATTTGATTGTCTCCTCGGCCGGTGCTTGCTAGTTTTTTTTAACAACTTAAATGGATATAAGTGAATTATACACCTGTTTCGATGCAATAAGCCAAATGATATTAATGTAATTGTCTCCTCAGCTGGTATTTGCTAATTTGTTCTAGCAACTAAAATGATGAAAACTAAGAAAAGACATATGAATTTAGAATCCACTCGTGAATCTACTGGTGGTGTGAATATACATGAATCAATTCAAAGCCTTGCAACGAATATTCAACAAATATTATCAACTTTGACAAGCATTCAAGCAGTAATACGAGAACTGAGAAGCGAAATGTTAGAAATCAGAGGTGAGATAAGTAATCTATCATTCAGGGCGCAAAATTTGAAAAGTCATAAAAAGGTTCATGATGAAGAAATCACTAAGCTACGGAATGAAGTTAAGGACCTCCTTATCAGAGAACCAGTCCTATGATAACCCCCTGTCTTGGACCCTTAAAAAATAAAGTGCTGATCTTAGAAAATGCTGACCGACGAAGTAATATCATAGCTTGGAGACTATGGTGTTCGTCGAAGAAAGAGGGTGGGGAAAAAATTGGTGAACTATTGTGGAAATTACATATTCAATAAGAATTCCTGGTCATTGAATTAAATAAAAATGCTGGTGTTGCATAATGCGGTCACTGCTACATACTAACGAGATACGAAACCCGCCAAACGGTTTATTTGCAAGATACCGCTATAAAGAAATGTAATGCAAAGCGTGGTTTTCAATGCGTTTACGATATTTAAACTGTCGTTTTTCGGAGTTTAGGGGGGAAGGTACCTAGGTTAGTTAAGGTTAGTTTACGTATTCAATATATGCTCTGCTTTACGCCCCCCCCCCCTAATGTGCAATATACATCCTATTTTATTTCATTACCATTAACCAAACATGACTTTTTTAGCAGTACCCGCATTATGCAAAAGTACCATAAAAATTCACTAAATTCCAACTCCAAAACTTTGAGAAAAACCTTTCAATTCTACGAGCAAACAGATTACTTAATGATCAGGCTTTAGGGAAAAATCCTGCATAGATAATTATCCAATATTCTCTAGTGTTTTTATCCGATGATGTGAGCAAGTCTGTCCCAAATATTCGCTCATCCCTTCTAAAGAAGAAAAGTTAACTTAAATACAATGGATTTCAGGCGTGGATTCCTCCAATAGTCCCACCAATCCTATTCTATATCGACGAAGTTGGAGAAAAGAAAAGGATGGATTGCTTCCGAGTCAAACCAAATTGACTGTTTTCATTGTTTTCAATCAACATCACTCAGCTGAGATGTAAATATTTTTTTTGTGATATATTGATTTTTCTTTTTCCCGGATATGGTGTGATTTAACATTAAAGGTGCTCGTAGCTGAATGACATAATATCGTTCGCGAGAATAAATACATTTAGTGTAATTTTAGTGTTTTTAGTTTTTGTGGGAGATGCACAGGAGGGGGTTACTCCTTGTTGTGTGTTTAGTAGCGCACTCGGGTTGCCGAGATGTTTGCGTGGGGAAAATAGTTATGAGCATTAGGGAAAAAATTGAACTACTTGAGTGAAACTCTGTTGATTTTTATGCTAGGTTAGATGTGACGTTGAGAGAAGGTTTTAATGATTAAAGTATTATGGAGAGGATCCATAAAGTATATGGAGTCATCGAAGTATATGTTTGCTATTGAGTTGATGTGTGGTCAAAGTATTCAATGTAAAAGTGAGTTGATTTTGTTCCATCTTAATTGTAGGGGACTAAACAGCTCACATTCATATTTATCTGTGTTTGTTAGAAATGGTAGGGATATTCAAATTTTAGGATTGACTGAGACCTGGTTGAATTCTTCAAATGAAGCACTGGTTGATATTAATGGTTATAATTTTTCAAGAGAAATAGGAATCGACGGAGGTATGGTGAATTTGGTGCTTACGTGAGGTCGGACCTGGATGTAAAGGTAAGGGAGAATTTGTCTTTTTATACCGAAATGGTGTTTTAGAGCATGGTACTGGAAGTAAAGCTGATGCGGTCTAGTATTTATTTGTTTATTTTATATAACCCCCGTCCTCTCACCTCTCGTGTTTTTGGAATTGTTGGAGGAGCAATTGGAAAAGTTGTCAGTTTAAATTTATCCTTGCGTGATTACGGGGGACTTTAATGTTGATTTAAATAAGGATGATGCAGATTCTCGTCTTTTTTGTGATAGTATGCTTAGTCATATTGCGTTCCCATCTATTAGTATTTGCACTAGGATAACTGTAACTAGTGCGACGCTTATTGATAATATTTTTGTGAATATGAAGCGGAATTTTAAGATCCATACCCCGCGTGCACTTGTAAATGAGGTGTCCGATCACTGTGCCGTCATGGTTTCATGCCAGCTGCAGGGAACTTCAACATAATCTCGTGGATCCCAAAATACTAGAAATTATTTTGACCAGATATCATTGCCTAATTTTAAATCTTAATTAGAAAAAGCCGACTGGACCTCTCTAGATGAGCGTCATTCTTATGCCGAGAAAATGGACCAGTGGTATAGGAGAATGGTTTCACTTCTTGATAAAACTTGTTTGAAGGTAGCTCATGCTTAAAAAAAAGAAAGATATTCTATGGAAACCATGGATGACGAAAGGCCTTTTGAATTCTGTAAATAAAAGAGATCAACTGTATATGACAAGTGTTTTGAGTGATTGTGATACTGACCATGAAATCTATAGGAAATAAAACATTGCTCTAAATAAGATATTACAGAAAGGAAACATGGATATTTTCAAAGCGAATTTCAAGAAAACCAAGGAAACCCTTCTAAGACATGGGAGATTATCAGATAAGCTATTGGTGAAAAGAAAGTGCTATTACCAGAAATGAGTGAAAATCGCAGTGCTAGTCCAACTGCTCATGGAAAAGCTCAGCATTTTTCTCAAATTGAGGAAAAAGTTAAATTGCATGTTGAAAACCGGTCAGGAGATGGTTCTTTTGAGCAGAACTTGCCAGACTCTAGTGATACTAGTCTTTTTCTTCGAAAACTAGTCAGCAGGAGGTGACAGAAATAGTGAGTGAAATGCAAAATAGAGCAGCTGGAACGGATGTGCTGTCTTTGAAAGTAGTGAAGTATGTTTTACCTGTGATGCTGCCGTGTTACGTTGATTTAGTGAATGGTTGTCTAAAAAAAGGTGAATTTCCCGATCAATTTAAACGTACTAGAGTAGTGTCATTGCATAAATTTGTTGAAAGAAAAAATTTCAGCAATTACAGACCTGTTGCGCTACGCCCTATTTTGCCTCGATTTAAAAAAAAAATATTATATAAACGAGTGGCTGAGGTCCTGGAGAGGAAGGATTTCTTTTATGCAAACCAATTTGGTTTCAGAAAATCATACTCTACGAAGCATGTGGTTCAGTATTTGACATCTATGATTAATGGTGCTTTGGATGGGAAGTTGAAAGTGGCGACTATATTCCAAGACATTTTGAAGGCATTCGATACATTGGATC
>NC_142798.1:12973467-13026141 GCF_049724085.1 Artemia sp. Qi Xiang Cuo | reverse complement strand
ACTCGAAGTCCCCCCTCTACTGTAGGAGGCTACTCGCGAACCGCCAACTAAAAGATTAATTGTAAATACTCTTAGAAACAATTTATTGAAGAACGCAAACAAAGAAAATAAGAACAAAACCTTTTTTAATTATTGAAAACCCCCCCCATTAGAATTCGTTCTCTTCAGAATTTATATTCAAGACCTCTTATCCGCCTGAAATTACCCCCAGATAAAGGAATGCCTCTGATTCCGCTTAGAAAACTTATCCCAGTTAAGAAAGGGGCCCGTCAAGGAGGTGTCACCTCTCCCGACCTTTTTAATAACTATGTTCTGGAAGCACAAGATCTGTGCCCTCCTTCACTGATTTGTATTCTGTAAACCTTTCCTTGATATCGTATGCTAGCCATATCCTAAACCTTAGTCTAACTTTTCAACGTATCACCGAAAATTTTAGAATCTTTGAGGCAGAATATGAGAAAGTTGGGCTTGAATTCAACTCCTTCAATTCTGATATTATCCTGTTTAACTGGAAAATAAATTCCTCTGCCCTTTCCATCACGCTTAGATTTAGCTCTGATTAACCTATAGATTACCTTATATATTTAGGTCTGCCCTAGGCTTCTTCTATTCGACACACTCGAAAACTTCTTCTTGAACAAATCAGACGTAGAGTCTCAGCAGCTTACGCCTACATTGTATCTTGAAAACTTCGATTCAACCAACATCTTCTAGCAAGTCTATATGTAATGATGTTGTACTTCCTCATATCTTCTACACCGCACCCTTCTGGAAACCCCTAACTAAAACAGACAAGAGTAAAATCCGATCCATGTTTTTTCGTTTTGCCAAGTATCTGCTTCATCTGCCTCCGTGGTATTTTGTGGAAATTTGCTCACTATTGCGAAATTCAAGCTTGGTAACCCAGAGGTTGCCGTCGCTAGACGGATAGCGAAACATATTCGAAAAATTGCTGAGAATTTAAATGATTGGTCCCACATTCTTAAGCAGTGATGTATTGTCTTCTTTTTCCTGTGCACCGTCTTGTTGCCGTTTTTAATTGTAATAGTTTTTTCAATAATTTTTAATAATAATAATAATTATATTCTTGTATGATTGTTTAACGTTACTGTTCTGCACCATATATAGTAGGTCACGCCATTTTGAAGATTAAAAAAAAGCCTTGCTACAGAAACGTTCAGCGAGAGCCATATGATACCAAATGTGCAACCTGATGATGACCATGGACCACCCCCAGACCCCTTGATGACGACTTCAGACCGCCCCCGGACACGATTCTTAAAAGCAAACTGCAAATTAAAATTTGGTTTCTGGAACGTAAGGACCATGGCTCAGCCCTTGAAGACAGAACAGGTCCTAGAAGAAATGGAAAGTTACGGTTTAGACATTCTGGCTGTGTCAGAGGACCGTTGGACTGGTGCAGGAAATCAGAACCTGAAAAAAGGATTCACAATCATGCACAGTGGCACCGACAAAAAGGAAGAGGCAGGCGTTGCCATAATGCTGTCAAAATCGTCGTCTCGAGCCCTTATGAAATGGACTCCTTTAAATGAGAGGATCATCGTAGCACGTCTCGTAGGTAGCCAGGCAAAACTAACAGTAGTCGCAAGCTATGCGCCAACTAATGGTGCAGACGAAACCTTAAAAGACGACTTCTACAACACCCTGCAAGCCGTTGCCAAGGATATCCCCCGTCATAGTCTCGTCTGTTTTGTTGGTGACTTCAATGCCAAAGTGGGGAGTGACAAGTCATACTGTCCTGAGGTTCTTGGGAGCCAAGGCCTAGGCGATGTAAACGAGAACGGGACACTGTTAGTTGATTTTGCGATAACGAACAACCTTATCATAGGAGGAACCTTTTTTCAACACAAAATCATCCATAAGTATTCATGGGACTCCCCAGACGGAAGAATACATAACCAGATTAACCATACCTTGGTCAACAAAAAGTGAAAATCGAGCCTCCAAGATGTAAGAGCCTATAGAGGAGCGGACGTTGCTACAGACCATGCCTTGATGATTGCAAAGCTAGCTCTCAAGTTGAAAGCCACGCAGAAAACCCAAACCGAAGAAAGTCCTGCCTACGACTCAGACAAACTCTCCAACACAAAAGTGCGACACGAGTTTACTATGCAGCTAACAAACAGGTTTGAGAGCCTGGCCTTAGACCTGGACAACGCTGTCAGCGTGGAGACAACCTGGACCACCTTAAAGGAAACCTATAATCAGGTAGCCAAAGAAACAATTGGGCACAAAAAGCGACCTAAAGACGAGTGGCTATCTGATCAGACATGGACCCTTATTGAAGAACGTCGAAAACTAAAACATCGTTTGTTATATGATGGGGACAACAGTGACACGGTACTGAAAAATCAACTATACTGAGACCAAGACAAGCTTGTGAAAAAGAGTGCAAGAGGGGATAAACAGAATTTTTTAGAAAAAAAAGGCAGCTATGACGGAAGAAGCAGCCAAACGTGGTGATTCTCGAGTCGTCTACAGAATCGCTAATGAAATCATCGGGAAACGTCGTAACCTTAATGTACCAGTGAAAGACGTAAATGGGAAGACATTTACAGCCCCCAATGAAATCTCTGAAGTTTAGGCCTTGCACTTCGAAAAAGTTCTCAAAAGACCATCCCCCCCCCCTCCAACACAGCTGATATTCCCACAACACCTTTCCTAGAGCTTCAAACCAATACTGCAAAACTATCGACCGAGGAATTGACACAAGCGGCTCGCAAATTAAAAATTGGCAGAGCGCCAGGAAGCGATCAGATATCAGCAGAAATGATCAAAACCTCGTTTGGTGCCTGCATAACTGTGTGGACTGCGCCCTTTTCTTGCATTTGTAAATCAGAGAAAGTCCCCGAAGAATGGAGGAAGAGCACACTGATTAAACTTTTTAAGAAAGGAGACGCATCAAAGTGCGATAACTGGAGGGGCATCAGTCTCCTTTCAACCCCTGGGAAACTTTTCTCGTAGATAATCCTCCACCGTATTCAAGCAGCCCTAGATAAACACTTACAAGATGAACAACATGGCTTCCGTCCATCTCGCTCCTACTCCGACATTATATACGTCCTGCGCATGATGATCGAGGAATGCAACGAATGGAGGCAAAAGATGTACCTTGTCTTTGTGGATTTCGAAAAAGCCTTCGACTCAATACATCGAGAGTCGCTGTGGAAAATCCTCCGTTATTACGGCATCCCTAAGAAACTTGTGTCCTTGATCATTGCTCTGTATGAAAATACCGAGTGTTGCGTTCGGACCAATGAAGGAAGTACAAGGTATTTCCATATTATGTCCAGTGTCTAACAGGGATATGTCCTCTCTCCCCTCCTTTTTGTCCTTGTTATTTATTATGTGCTCCGAGACTAGCAGATCTCGATTTGACCGACAACATCACCCTGATGGAGGCAAACAAGAAAAGGCTCCAGGACCTTCTCAATGTCATCCGAGAGAAGGCAAGCCTTTTAGAATTGAAGATCAACTCGGGAAAGACAAAAAGCATGGCAACAAGCGACTCGCCACTGGATATAAGGTGCGGGGATACCGCAGTAGAGCAGGTGGTGGAGTTTAAACACCTTGGAAATACAGTTGAACGAACGGGATCTAGCGAAAAAGAGGTGCAGTCGAGGATTAGACTAGCCAGTGGAGCTTTTAATCGGCTAAAGCCAGTTTGGCGATCGAAAAAGTACTCCACCACACTGAAACTAAGGCTTTTCAACAGTAACGTCCTCTCGGTCCACCTTAATAGTAGCGAGTGCTGGAAACTTAACCAACATAAGATGGCGTTACTTGGGGCATGTTATCCGTATGACGGAGGATAGACTTCCTAAAACTGTACTGGAATGGCAGCCGCAGGGATCCCATAGAAGAGGACGGCCGAAAATACCATTCGTCACATATACCAGCGGGACCTCAAACACACCAATACGACGGTCCAGCCCCAGTGGGAAGATATATGGGCAGCAGCACATATGAGGGATGATTGGCGGCTCCTCCTGGATGCCCTGGGTGCCTTTGGTGGCACAGGGGAAACTAAGGTCTAAGGTAAGGATAACTGATTTATTTACTGCCGTTTTAACAAGTATTGTGAATTTTAACGATTAATTTGTCACACGATTGGAGCCATATCTTGCAGTGGTAAGATAATGGGAAAATTAGATAGTAAATGTTTGTGTCTATACTCATTTGCTTAGAAGTCTTGTTTTTTAATTCTGGTTTCTTTCGTATATTTGCTTGTATTATATTTTGCGAAGTGTGAAATTGTTGTCTTTATTGTTTTATTATTTTGTTTTCTTTTACTGCTCCGTCTTCTTGTTTTTGCTTGACGGATTTTCAAATAAATAAATAAAGTGAAACAAAGAGAAATAAGTCAGTGAATAAAGAGAAATAAAATACTACCTACCCTACTAAAATGTATATAAAAATTTTGTATGTAAAATATTTATATAAATATTTATGTTAGCTTTTCTGTATAATATTGAAACCAGGACGATAGGCAAGAATTTTAAACAAAATAGGAACTATAATTTTGTCCAAATAAACTAGAAAATATCACCATTTCTCAGCTCTGCTCTGTATCTAAATATTCACACTATAGGTGAAGGTTCAGAGGTATCAAATTTTTAGCTAAACTTCTAAATTGAGAGCAAGCTGATTAACAGATTGAGTCTCATACTGGGGGTCCAGCATGTCCCCCCCGTAAAATTCCTGCAGTAAAATACCTTCCGCGGAATATCCTCCCCAAGGAAGACTCTAGGACCTTACTGGACCTTAGTGGTACACTAGGACCTTATTTCAAAGGTTTTAGCAATTTGAGCTTATGATTAATCAAGTTGACGACTGTTAAAAAATATTCTCATTATGATTATAGTTATCGGTCTATAGTTCATATTTTCAAAGATACAAGCTTACTGGATCTGTGAACCTCGTTTAGATCTTTTGATTCAACTATCCTAAGGACAGTGGCTGGCGTTTACCCTCCTTCCCCTGGAAAATTCACCCCGCTGAAAATACACCCCCTCCACGGAAAATACCCCCCAGAAAATACCCTTCGGAAAATGTACACCCCCCTGTAAATACCCCCGCGGAAAATGACCCTCTGCCCCAGAAATACCCTCCCCCACGTGGGAAATACCCCCGTGGAAAATACCCCCCCCCTGGAAAATACCACCCGGTGGGAAATAAGGCTTTCCAAATTGGAGAATTTTGTTTGAGTTTCGTTTTGTTTTTATTTTCCGTAGGGGGAAGGAATTTTGGTACTTATAGTGATGTATTATACGCCACTTACTCAAGTTTACGCTATGTGAAACTTGAGAACAAACCGGTTTTTTCGTTAGTTTCTTTCAGCCACAGTTTATATAATTATCCAGTAAGTTTACCGCAGATGATTTGTGGCTCTTCATTCTCGGTGCGAACAAAAAGCTCCTCCCACTTATTTCTGCACTTATTGTCCACTTATTGGTGAGCCCGCCAATTGGTTTTGTCAGTACTTGTTCCGTAGGTGATTATTCTTTGTCTACCCGTGAAAAGATCTTATGCCGCTTATGTTTATACCGGTTTATACATTCTCTGGAGCAATCGCACCTCGGTCCAGGTTTTTATAATGGTTGAGATAGGGAAAGATCATACTGATAATTATATAAACTGTGCTTTCAGCTTAGCACGAGACAAGACAAAGACAAGTGACAGCATAAATGGAAATAAATAATTTGGGCTATATATTTGTACATAAGGGGTGAGGGGTAAAGTATTTGGAAAGTTTGAAGTCAGAAAATAATTATTTCTTCATAATATGCAGAATAAATGTACATAACAAATTTTGTATGCACACCCCACCCCCTAATTTCTTGCAAATATATAGCCCAAATTTGTTTCTAAAGTAAAGAAGAAACCAGTTTGTTCTCGAGTTTTACACATCGTAAACTTGAGCGAGTGGCATATAATACACAAGTACTGGAATTTTTCACGGAGAGAGAGAGAGAGAGAGAGAGCTGTATTTCTTGGTATTATTTAAAAATGATCAGAAATTAAATTAAAAAAAAACAAGTTTTTTCAACTGAAAGCAAGGAACACTATCAAAACTTAAAACGAACAGAAATTATTAAGTGTATGAAAGGAGTTGCCCTTCCACAAGATCTTGCTCTTTACGCTAAAGTTTTCACATTTTGTCCTAATTCTTTTAGAATGATTCCTGAAACACAATATCCGTTTAATTTTAAAATATTTTTTTTTACTTCTATATAAAAAACATTAGAGTAAAGAGCGAGGTCTTGAGAAGGAGGCAACCCTTTTCATATACTTTATAATTCCAGTTCATTTTAAAGCTTTATGTTAGTAGTGAGTACCCCGATACTCCGAATGAGGCTCCTTATTTGGGAGACAGTTGAACTCCGGCCAGAACACCAAATATTATGACCATGAATATTTTTACAAGAGAATAAGATCTAAAAATAGCCTGTAATTTTAGATGAACATCAAATTATTTTTTTCAGGAATTTACACGACCTATATAAAGAGGTGTGTTAAATTTCTGTCAACTGAAAGATTACAGATTATTGACAGATTGAGTCAGTGTTACGGTTTCTTAACCCTTTCATCTATTGACATAATTCTTGCATGGCCGTAATTATCACGATAAATTCAAATGATAATAATCATTTAAATTTACGAAGAGAGAAAGGGCTAAAAATTTAATCCCATACCAACAATAGGTAAATCTGAGGAATCGGTGACTCCATGAAGAGATACATTCTTTGAAGGGATGTCTTGAGAATAATTATTTAGATTTCCGAAGAGAGAAAGGGTTAGAATTTTAATCGCATACAAACAAAAGGTAAATCTGAGGGAATGGTAACTCTCTTAAGAGATACATATTTTTTGGAGGGGGATGTATTGAGAATAATTATTTAAATTTCCTAATCTACACAGACAAGCAAACTAAAATCTACACAGACAAGCAAACACCTGCCCAGACACACAGGCAGGGAGAGTGAGAGAGACAAAAACGCATACAAACACATAAATTTATACATACAAACCGACATAAATCGGAATTGGGGCATGCAAACACCAATCCAGAAACAAAGGCAAAGAGAGTGAGAGAGACAAACACACATATAAATACGTTGATTCAGACATACAAATCGAGAAAGACAGGCACTGGGACAAGCAAGTATTCGCCCAGAAATACAGGCAGAGATAGTGAGAGAGACAAAAAAGCACACAAATATATAGATTCAGACATACAAACAGACGAAGACAGACACTGGGACATACAAACAACCACCCAGACAAACAGGCCAAAAGAGTGAGAGAGACAAAACATATACAAATACATAGATTCAGACATGCAAACCGACAAAGACAGGCACTGGGACAAGCAAACACCAGACAAGACACACAGGCGAAGAGAATGAGAGAGATAAAAATGCATAAAAACACATAAATTCAGACACACAAACCGATAAAGAAAGGGACTGGGACAAGCAAACACCTGCCCAGACACACAGGCAAAAAGAGTGAGTGGAACAAAAACACATACAAATATATAGATTCCGACAAGCAAACAGGCAAAGACAGACGCTGGGACAAGCAAACACCAGCCCATACAGACAGGCAGAGAGAGTGAGAGAGAAAACAACACATACAAAGACATAAATTCAGACATGCAAACCGACAGGACAGGCAAAGGAGCATGAAAATACCCGCCAAATCATACAGGCTTAGAGAGTGAGAGAGACAAAAAACAAACAAATATATAGATTCAGACATACAAACTGACAAATACAGGTACTGGGACAAGCAAACACCCACCCAGACACACAGGCCGAGAGAGAGAGATAGAAAAAAACAAATACAAATATACAATTCAGACGAACTCAAGTTTCTTAAATGATCAAATATTTTTAATAAAGCAAATGTATCATAACCGAAGGCATTCTTATTAATCAAAAATAAAACCCAAGTTTCTTAAATGATCTAATATTTTCTTTTACTAGATCAGATGCATACTACTTTTAAGATGTATTCTTATTAGTCAAAAATAAAACTCAAGTTTCTTAAATGATCAAATATTTTTTTAATAATTCAGATGTATCTTAACCAAGTGTATTCTTATTAGTCAAAATGTAAATTCTAGTTTCTTAGATGATCAAATATTATCAATAAATCAGATGTATCTTAACCTTAAAATGTATTATTATGAATCAAAAATAAAACCAACATTTCTTAAATAATCAAATATTTTTAATAAATCAGATGTGTCATAACCGATTGTATTCTTAATAGTCAAAAATAAAACCCAAGTTTCTAATATCATCAGTTTTTTTTATACTAAAGTTTCTTAAATGATCATATATTTTCAATAAATCAGACGTATCACAACCGTGTGTATTCTTATTAATCAGAAATAAGATCCAAGTTTCTTAAACGGTCAAATATTTTTTAATAAATCAGATGTATCTTAACCTTAAGTTGTATTCTTATTAGTCAAAAATAAAGCTCAAGTTTCTTAAATGATCAAATATTCTTTAATAAATCAGATTTATCTTAACCGTGTTCATTCTTACTAATAAAAAAACCCAAGTTTCTTAAATGATCAAATATTTTTTAATAGGTCAGATAAATCTTAACCGAGTGCTTTCTTATTAGTCAAAAATAAAACTCAAGTTTCTTAAATGATTAAATGTTTTTAATCAATCAGATGTATCCTAACCGTGTGTATTAATTATAATCAAAAATAAAATTCTACTTTCATACATTATCAAATAATTTTTGTAATAGATCATTCTTGTTAGAAAAAATAAAACTCAAGTTTCTTAGATGATAACATATTTTTAATAAATCCAATGTATCATAACCGTTTGTATTCATATTAATAAAAAATAACACCCAAGTTTCATAAATGATCAAATAGTTTTTGTAATAGATCAGATGTATCTCAACATAGTGTTTTATTATTAGTCAAAAAAATAAAACTTAATTTACTTAAACGATGAAATATTTTAATAATTCAGATGTATCTTAACTGTGTGTATTCTTAATAATAAAAATAAAAGCCAAGTTTCTTAAATGATCAATTTTTTTAATATATCAGATATATCTTAACCGAAGGTATTTTTGTTAATAAATAATAAAATTCAAGTTTCTTAAATAATCAAACATTTTCAATAAGTCAGATGTATCATAACCGCGTGTATTCTTATTAGCCAAAAATAAAACCCAAGTTTTCTAAATGATCAAATATATTTTAATAGGTCAGATGTATCTTAACCGAATTTATTCTTATTAATTAAAACTAGAACTCGAGTTTCTTAAATGATTGAATATTTTTAATAAATACGATATATCTTAACCGTGGATATTCTTATTAATCAAAAATAAAGCTCAATCTTCCTAAATTATCAAATGTTCTTTAATAAATGCGATGTATCTTAACCGTTTATATTCCTATTAATCAAAAATAAAACAAAAGTTTCTTAATTGATCAAATATTCTTTAACAGATCAGATGTATCTTAACCGAATGTATCAATATTAATCAAAAATAAAACTCGAGTTTCTTATATGATCAGATATTTTTAATAAATCAGATGTATCTTAACAGTTTGTAGTCTTATTAATCAAAAATAAAACCCAACTTTCTTAAATGATAAATATATTTTAACCGAGTGTATTCTTATTAGTCAATAATAAAACTTAAGTTTCTTAACTGATCAAATATTTTTAATTGCGATGTATCTTAACCGTGTATATTCTTATTAATCAAAAATAAAACCAAAGTTTCTTAAATTATAAAATATTCTTTAATAGATCAGATATATCTTAACCGAATGTATAATTATTACTCAAAAATAAAAGTGAAGTTTCTTCAATAATCAAATATTTTTAATAAATCACATGTATCATAACTATGTGTATTCAAATTAATCAAAAATAAAACCCAAGTTTCATAAATGATCAAATAAGTTTTGTAATAGATCACATGTATCTCTACCGAGTGTATTATTATTAGTTAAAAATAAAACTCAAGTTACTTAAATGATCAAATATTTTTAATATGTCAGATGTTTCTTAACAGTGTGTATTATTATTAGTCAAAAATAAAACCCAGTTTTTTCAATGATCATTTTCTTATAGATCAGATATATCTTGAGGGAGGGTATTTTTATTAATAAATAATAAAACTCAAGTTGTCTAAATAATCAAACATTTTCAATAAATAAGATGAATCATAACCGTGTGTATTCTTATTAATCAAACATAAAACCGAAGTTTCTTAAATGATCAATTTTTTTAATAAATCAGATACATCATTGATATTTTTGATCGAATGTTTTTTAATACATCAGATGTATAATACCTGAGTGTTCACTTATTAGTCAAAAATAAAACCCAACATTCTTAAATGATCAAATATATCTTAACCGATTGTGTTCTAATTTGTCAATAATAACACTCGAGTTTCTTACACGAGCAAATATTCTTAATAAATGCGATGTATTTTAACCGTGTATATTCTGATTAATCAGAAATAAACCCAAGTTTATTAAATGATCAAATATTCTTTAATAGATCAGATGTATCTTAACCGAATATATTACTATTACTTAAAAATAAAACTCAAGTTGCTTAAATAATCAAACATTTTCAATAAGTCAGATGTATCATAACCGTGTGTATTCTTATTAACCAAAAATAAAACCCAAGTTTTCTAAATGATCCAAATTTTTTCTATAGATCAGATGTATCTAAACCGAATTTATTCTTATTAATTAAAAGTAAGACTTGAGTTTCATAAATGATTAAATATTTTTAATAAATGCGATGTATCATAACCGTGTATATTCTTATCAATCAAAAATAAAACCCAACTTTCTTAAATGATCAAATATATCTTAACCGAGAGTATTCTTTTTAGTCAATAATAAAACTGAAATTTCTTAAATGATCAAATATTTTTAATAAATGCGATGTATCTTAACCGTGTATATTCTTATAAATCAAATATAAAACAAAATTTTCTTAATTGATCAAATATTCTTTAACAGATCAGATGTATCTTAACCGAATATATCAATATTAATCAAAAATAAAACTCAGGTTTCTTATATGATCAAATATTTTTAATAAATCAGATGTATCCTAACCGTCTGTATTCACATCAATCAAAAGTAAAACCCAAGTTTCATAAATGATCAAATAAGTTTTATAATAGATCAGATGTATCTCAACTGAGTTTATTATTATTAGTCAAAAATAAAACTCACAAGTTGTTTAAATGATCAAATATTTTTAATAAGTCAGAAGTATCTCAACCGTGTGTATTCTTATTAATCAAAAATTAAAAACAAGTTTCATTAATGATCAATTTTTTTTATAGATCAGATATATCTTAACAAGTGTACTCTTATTTATAAATAATAAAACTCAAGTTGCTTAAATAATCAAACAGTTTCAATAAATCAGATGTATCATAACCGTCTGTATTCTTATTAATCAAAAATAAACACAAGTTTCTTAAATGATCAAATATTCTTTAATAGATAAAATGTATCTATACCGAATTTATTCTTATTAATCAAAAATAAAAGTCAAGTTTCTTAAATGATCAAATAATTTTAATAAATGCGATGTATCTTGACCGTGTATATTCTTATTAATCAAAAATAAAACCCAAGTTTCTTAAATGATCAAATATTCTTAAATAGATCAGATGTATATTAACCGAGTGTATTAGTATTACTCAAAATAAAACACAAGTTTATTAAATTACCAAATATTTTTGATAAATCAGATGTATCTTAACAGTTTGTAATCTTATTAATCAAAAATAAAACCCAACTTTCTTAAATGATAAATATATTTTAACCGAGTGTATTCTTATTAGTCAATAATAAAACTTAAGTTTCTTAAATTATCAAATATTTTTAATTGCGATATATCTTAACCGTGTATATTCTTATTAATTAAAAATAAAACCAAAGTTTCTTAAATGATAAAATATTCTTTAATAGATCATATGTATGTTAACCGAATGTATCAATATTACTCAAAAATAAAAGTGAAATTTCTTAGATAATCAAATATTTTTATAAAATCACATGTATCATAACCGTATGTATTCAAATTAATCAAAAATAAAACCCAAGTTTCATAAATGATCAAATAAGTTTTTTAATAGATCACATGCATCTCTACCGAGTGTATTATTATTAGTCAAAAATAAAACTCAAGTTATTTAAATGATCAAATATTTTTAATAAGTCAGATGTATCTTAACTGTGTGTATTATTATTAGTCAAAAATTAAACAAAGTTTCTTAAATTATCATTTTTCATAGAGCAGATATATCTTAAGCGAGGGTATTCTTATTAATAAATATTAAAACGCAAGTTAATTAAATAATCAAACATTTCCAGTAAATAAGATGAATCATAACCGTGTGTATTCTTGTTAATCAAACATAAAACCGAAGTTTCTTAAATGATCAAATATTTTTTATAAATCAGATACATCATTGATATTTTTAATCGAATATTTTTTAATACATCAAATGTATAATAACAGAGTGTTCACTTATTAGTAAAAAATAAAACCCAACTTTCTTAAATGATCAAATATATCTTAACCGATTGTATTCTTATTTGTCAATAATAACACTCAAGTTTCTTACATGAGCAAATATTCTTAATAAATGCGATGTATTTTAACCGTGTATATTTTGATTAATCAAAAATAAAACCCAAGTTTCTGAAATGATCAAATATTCTTAAAAGATCATATGTATCTGAACCGAATATATTAATATTACTTAAAAATAAAACTCAAGTTTCTTAAATGATCAAATATTTTTAATAAATCAGATGTATCTTAACCTTGTAAATTCAAATTAATCAAAAATAAAACCCAAGTTTCTTAAATGAGCAAATATTTTTTAAAACATCAGATGTATATGAACAGAGTGTACATTTATTAGTCAAAAATAAAATTCAAGTTTCTTAACTGACCAAATATTTTTAATAAATAAGATGTATCTTAGCAGGCTGTACTATTGTTAATCAAGAATAAAACAGAATTTTCTTAACTGATCAAATATAATTTAACCGCTTGCATTCTTATTAGTGAATAATAAACCTGAAGTTTCTTAAATGATCAAATATTGTTAATAAATCAGATATAACTTAGACGTGTGTATTCTTATTAATCAGAGGCAACGCTGTAGCGTTGCCTATAGCTTAAGACGTGTGTATAACCTACGTCTATATAACTTAGACGTTTGTATTCTTATTAATCAGAGGCAACGCTGTAGCGTTGCCTATAGTAAAGGCCATACGGCTCCAATGTTTTATTATTATTTATTATTTATTATTTTTTCCAGAGGCACTTCATATGGAAGGGGTCATCGTAGAAGCTTCAAAGGGGGCTCATTTGATTGGAAATCGAGAGTTCTAGTGCCCTTTTTAATAGTCTAAAATGGTTGGAGGGCCACTCGCCCCCCCCCCCCCCCCACGCCCATCATTCCCCCGAGCACATCCAATCTTTATTTTGAGATAGCCATTTTGTTCGGAATTGATTGATTTCCAGATAGAAAATATATTTTTGAGGAGGATAGTCCCCCAAAACCCTCAGGGCAAGGGTTTTAAGTTATGCCCTGGGGTAGAGGGTTCTGTCGTAGAAACTTAAAAACAGGCTCAATTGATTAGAAATTAAAGAGCTAGTGCCCTTTTTAATAGTCGAAAGTGATTGGGGTGTAACTAACCCCCCTCCCCCCCACACCCATCATTTCCCCAAACACATCTGATAAAAATTTTCAGATAGCCATTTTGTTCAGCGTAGTTGATTTCCAGATAGAAAATGTATTTTTGAGGAGGACACTCCCCCACAACCCTCAGGGCAAGGGTTTTAAGTTATGCCCTGGGGGCATATAAGGTTTTTATAGAAGGCGGTGTCGTAGAAAATTGAAAACAGGCTCATTCGATTGGAAATTAAAGAGCTAGTGCCCTTTTTAATAGTCGGAAGTGATTGGAGTGTAACCAGCCCCTCCCCCCACGCCCACCATTTCCCAAAACACATCCAATCAAAATTTTCAGATAACCATTTTGTTCAGCGTAGTTGATTTCCAGATAGAAAATATATTTTTTAGGAGGACACTCCCCCACAACCCTCAGTGCACGGGTTTTAAGTTATGCCCTGGGGACAAATATGGTTTTTTAGAAGGCATTGTTGTAGAAACTTCAAAACATGGTCATTCGTTTGAAAATTAAAGGGCTAGTGCCCTTTTTAATACTAAAAATGATTGGAGGGCAACTAGCCCCCCCCCCCAAGCCCATTGTTCTCCCAAACACATCCAATAAAAATTTTGAGATAGCCATTTTGTTCAGCGTAATTGATTCCCGGATAGAAAATGTATTTTTGAGGATGATACTCGGGTTTTAAGTTATGCCCTGGGGGCATATAAGGTTTCATAGAATGCGTTGTTGTAAAAACTTCAAAACAGGCTCATTCGATTGAAAATTAAAGAGCTAGTGCCCTTTTTAATAGTCGAAAGTGAATGGAGTGTAACTTGCCCCCTCCCCCCCCACTCCCATCTTTTCCCCAAACACATCCAATAATAATTTTCAGATAGCCATTTTGTTCAGCATAGTTGATTTCCAGATAGAAAATATTTTTTTGAGGAGGAAACTCCCCCACAACCCTCAGGGCAAGGGTTCTAAGTTATGCCCTGGGGGCATATAAGGTTTTTATAGAAGGTGTTGTCGTAGAAACTTCAAAACAGGCTCATTTGATTGGAAATTCAAAGTGCTAGTGCCCTTTTTAATAGTCAAAAGTGATTGGAGTGTAACCAGCCCCTCCCCCCACGCCCACCATTTCCCCAAACACATCCAATCAAAATTTTCAGATAGCTATTTTGTTCAGCGTAGTTGATTACCAGATAGAAAATATATTTTTGAGGAGGACATTCCCCCACAACCCTCAGGGCAAGGGTTTTAAGTTAAGCCCTGGGGGCATATAAGGTTTTTATAGAAGGCGTTGTCGTAGAAACTTCAAAACAGGCTCATTCGATTGGAAATTAAAGAACTAGTGCTTTTTTTAGTAGTCGAAAGTGATTGGAGTGTAACTAGCCCCCCCTCCCCCCCCCCAAGCCCATTCTTTCCCCAAACACATCCAATCAAAATTTTCAGATAGCCATTTTGTTCAGCGTAGTTGATTTCCAAATAGAAAATATATTTTTGAGGAGGACACTCTCCCACAACACTCAGAGCAAGGGTTTTAAGTTCAGCATAGTTGATTTCCAGATAGAAAATATATTTTTGAGGAGGAAACTCCCCCACAACCCTCAGAGCAAGGGTTTTAAGGTATGCCATGGGGGCATATAAGGTTTTTATAGAAGGGGTTGTCTTAGAAACTTCAAAACAGGCTCATTCGATTGGAAATTAAAGGGCTAGTGCTCTTTTTAATAGTCAAAAGTGATTGGAGTGTAACCAGCCCATCCCCCCACGCCCACCATTTCCCCAGACACATCCAATCAAAATTGTCAGATAGCTATTTTTTTCAGCGTAGTTGATTACCAAATAGAAAATATATTTTTGAGGAGGACATTCCCCCACAGCCCTCAGAGCAAGGGTTTTAAGTTACGCCCTGGGGGCATATAAGGTTTTTATAGAAGGCGTTGTCGTAGAAACTTCAAAACAGGCTCATTCGATTGGAAATTAAAGACCTAGTGGTCTTTTAATGGTCGAAAGTGATTGGAGTGTAACTAGCCCCCCCTCCCCGCCCCCACGCCCATTTTTTCCCCAAACACATCCAATCAAAATTTTCAGATAGCCATTTTGTTCAGCGTAGTTGATTTCCAAATAGAAAATATATTTTTGAGGAGGACACTCCCCCACAACACTCAGAGCAAGGGTTTTAAGTTATGCCCTGGGGGCATATAAGGTTTTTATAGAAGGCGTTGTCGTAGGAATTTCAAAACAGGCTCAATCGATTGGAAATTAAAGGGCTAGTGCCCTTTTTAACAGACGAAAGTGATTGGAGTGCAACTAGCCCCCCCCCCCCCCGACGCTCATCATTTCCCCAAACATATCCAATCAAAATTTCTAGATAGCAATTTTGTTCAGCGTAGTTGATTTCCAGATAGAAATATAGTTTTTTGAGGAGGACACTCCCCCACAACCCTCAGGGCTAGGGTTTTAAGATATGACCTGGGGGCATATAAGGTTTTTATTGAAGGCGTTGTCGTAGAAACTTCAAAAAAGGCTCATTCGATTGGAAATTCAAAGGGATAGTGCCCTTTTTAATAGTCGAAAGTGATTGGAGGGCAACTAGCCCCCCCCACGCCAATCATTCCCCCAATCAAATCCAATCAAAATTTTGAGATAGCCATTTCGTTCAGCATAGTTGATTTCCAGATAGAAAATATATTTTTGAGGAGGACTATCCCCCATGCCCCTCAGGGCAAGGGCTTTAAGTTATGCCCTAGGGGCATATAAGGTTATTATAGAAGGCGGTGTCGTAGAGACTTAAAAAAAGGCTCGTTTGATTAGAAATTCAAAGGGCTAGTGCCCTTTTTAATAATCGAAAGTGATTTGAGGGCAACTAACCCCCCTCTCACGCCTACCTTTCCCTCAAACACATCCAATCAAAATTTTGAGACAGCCATTTTATTAAACGTAGTTTTAAGTTCTGGAAATTAGGTCTTTGAGGATGACAACTCCCCCAAAGCCTTCAGGACAAGAGTTGTTATTTAAGGATTCTCCGAATCCTTCCCATCATTTCTTATGGAAGGGATAATTGTATAAACTTTGGAGAGGTCTCATTTGACTGAAAATTGAAAGTTCTTGTTCATTTTTTAAGAGTCAAAAGAGATTGGCGGGTGACTAGCACCCCCCCCCATCCTCCACGCCCTAAATGCATCAGGTAAAAATTTTGAGATAGACATTTTGTTAAAATAGTTCAAAGTTCTGATAACAAAAAACTCCGGTGTCGACAAAGCCCACCAGGGCCCGGGGGTAGGCGTTGTAAGTTATGCCCTTCGGAATAACTTATTAAAGGGGGTTTTTAACTTATGGGAAGGGGTTTTGTATGGGAAGAACACATAGGAAATCTATTATAATTATCCAATTATAAGGTTAAAATACATACTCTGAGATAGATGCAAAATTGCTTTGGCACACAAAATCCTATTAAGGTCAATTCCAAACAGTTGTGATCCTTTTGTGTCAGTAAGTGAAATGGTCTGAACCCCCTTATTGGAGCTGTTTTTTTCAATCTATTCATTGTTGTCAATCGCTGTCCACAAGGTATGCAAGCTGTCTATTGTTCATATATAAGGTTTTTATCAAAGAGGTAATCGTATAGACTTTGAAAAAAGCCTCATTTGATTTAAACTGAAAGTTCTAGATCCGATTTTAAAGTCAAGAATAATCGGACAGTAAGCCCCCCCCCCCAATGCCATAAAAACTTGAAACTTTTTGCAATAAAAAAAGAACAAAAATTAATAAAAACAAATTGTCCGAAGAATAAGTTTTTCAAAGAAATGTAAAGGCAATTTTAAACTTAAGCTCAGAAGATATAAATACCTGTTAAAATTCAAATTCAAAACGACCAGAAATTACTATTAAAGAATAAATGAAACCCAAAGCAAACAGAAATTAAATAAAAAGTCATAGCAAAAAACATACAACAAGTAATAATATAAATGAATAAATAGATCTTAAAGCGAGTAATGCTTATATTGAATATGACAATCAAGCTTAAAACGAAAAAAAATATTTTTCTATTAAAGCATAAATGAAACTTAAAACAAACAGAAATTAAATAACAATCAATGCGAACAAACATACAATATATATTAAAGTAAATGAATAAATAAATCTTAAAACGAGTGAAACTTAAATTGAATATGCAAATCAAGTTTGAATCAAATAAAAATAACTACAAACAAGAGTTTGGGTATCGTCTCACTGCAGAAGCCTAAAACATACTGCGTCATTGGCGCTTTACTGAAAACGAATTATATTACAAATGTTTTCTTTTGTACATAAATATTAAAATTACAGTAAAATTTTGAATATAATTTTAAATAAATATTAAAATTACAGTAAAATTTTGAACTGATGAGCTTTTAGCAATTAATATCATTATGCATCAAATATTCAGTTTAACTTATTAGTTCTTTTTAAGATTTGTCAAGACAAATATAGTGTCACTACAAACAAAATTTGGATACTGCCCCCTTCTTTAACTGTAAAAACCTAAAGCCTTCTGCGTCATTGGTGCTTCACTGAAAACGAATTACTCGTATATTAAAAATTTATTATTTTCCAGTTCTTACAGCATTGAAAATGAGAATAAAATTACAGTGAAAAAAAATCTTGAAATGATGGATCTTTCAACAATTAATATCATTATATATCTAATATTCAATTTGATTTTGTTTATACTTTCCAAGACTGTTCAAGACTCATATAGTTTTGCCATTTTTTTTTAACTCTGCCATTTTCTCTAACTAACAGTGTTCGTTTGTTATGAAAACATTCTATGGCTTCTAGACATTTCTATTTGAGTTGAAAACTGCACCTCAAATTTTGTAGAACATGCAGTTTCATACATGAAACACCAAAATATAATAAAATGTCAAGTTTCGGAGTGTTCCACTACTCGCAAGCAAGTGACATTGGTATTTTTGAATCTGCATGGTCAATTTAGGGGGTGGAGGGTAGTATAATTCTCGTAGCAGCCCCATTCCATCGTGGTAAGATTCACACTTTCAACCCCTGACGTCCGGACTATCATATAATCTACCAAGCATACAACTATCCCAAATCAGTATAAATAAATAAATGAAACCCAAAACGAACAAATATTAAAATAAATATTAGATTCAAACTCAAAACGAGCATAAATTAATATGAGTAGGGTTCAAAACCCCTATGCTTTCTAAAAGCCAGGATATAATTTGTACTTTACTGAAAAAAAATTCAATTGAGTTTACTGAAAGATAATGTGCATTGTCAATTTAATGTACATATGCTGATATTTATACCCTAAAATCTTAATTAATGAAAGAATTGTTTTCAGTAAAGCGCCAATGACGCAGTAGGTTTTAGGCTTCTGCAGTGAGGCGATACCCAAACTCTTGTTTGTAGTTATTTTCATTCGATTCAATCTTTATTTGCATATTCAATTTAAGTTTCACTCGTTTTAAGATTTATTTATTCATTTACATTAATAAATATTGTATGTTTGTTCGCATTGATTGTTATTTAATTTCTGTTCGTTTTAAGTTTCATTTATACTTTAATAGCAAAATTTTGTTTTCGTTTTAAGCTTTATTTTCATATTCAATTTAAACATGACTCGTTTTAAGATCTATCTATTATTTTATAGTATTACTTGTTGTATGTTTTTTTTTTGCTAAGATTGTTTATTTAATTTCTGTTCATTTTGGATTTCATTTATTCTTTGATATTAATTTGTGGCCGTTTCTAGTTTTAATATTACACATCCTGAGCTTAAGTTTAAAATGGCCTTTACTTTTCTTTGAAAAACCTATTTTTCGGACAGTTTTTTTTTTAATTAATCAAAAAAATAACCCAAGTTTCTTAAATGATCAAATATTTTTAATAAATCAAATGTATCTTAACCATGTCTATTCTTATTAACCAAAAATAGAACCCAAGTTTCTTAAATGATCAAATAATTTTTAATAGATCAGATATATCTCAACCAAATGTATTCTTACTAGTCAAAAAATAAAACTTAAGTTTCTTAAATGATCAAATATTTGTTAATAAATCAGGTGTATCTTAACCGTGTGTATTCATATTAACCAAAAAATAAACCCTAGTATCTTAAATGATTGAATATTTTTTAATCGATCAGATATATATTAACCTAATGTATTCTTAGTATTCAAAAATAAACCTAAAGTATCTTAAATTATCAAATATGTTTTAATAAATTAGCTGTATCTTAACTCTCTGTATTCTTATTAACAAAAATAAAACCCAAGTTTCTTAAATGATCAAATATTTTTAATTGATCAGATGGATCTTAACCGTTTGTGTTCATATTATTTTAAAATAAAACTCAAGTTTCTAAAATGATCAAATATTTTTAATAAATCAGATATATCTTAACCGTGTGTATTATTATTAATGAAAAATAAGACCCAAATCTGTTAAATGAACAATTTCTTTTTAATAAATCAGATATATCTTAACCGAATGTATTCTTATTCGTCAAAATAAACCTCAAGTTCTATAAATGATGAAATATTTTAATAAATCAGATTTATCTTAACCGTGTATATTCTTATTATTCATAAATAAAACTCACGTTTCTTAAGCATGTCTATTCCTATTAATCAAAAATTAAACTCGAGTTTTTTATATAATCAAATATTTTCTTAAGAAATCAAATGTATCTTAACCGAGTTTATTCTTTTTAATCAAAAATAAAACTCGAATTTCTTAAATGATCAAATATTTTTAATAAACCTGATGTATCTTAAACTTTAATTAATTAAAAAAAACTTTTGGGTATGACCTCCTTCTCTCACTGTAAAAGTCTAAAACCTACTACGTCATTGGCGCTTTACTGAGAACCAATTTTGTGACAAATATTTTCTTTTGTACTTATCTCTGAAAATAAACATTAAAATTATAGTAACATTTTGAACTGATGAGCTTTCAGCAATTAATATCATTATATATCAAATATTCAGTTTAATTTATTGGCTCTTTTTAAAGTTGTTAAAAGACAAATCTAGTTTCCCTACAAACAAGTGATTGGATACTGCCTCCTTTCCTAACTGTAAATAAAACCAAAAGCCTACTGCGTCATTGGCTCTTAACTGAAAACGGATTATATTACAAATACTTTCTTTTCCGGTTCTTACAGCATTTAAAATAAAAATACATTTGCAGCAAAATAAATTCTTGAACTGATGTATCTTTCAACAGTTAATATTATTATACATCCAATATTCAATTTGATGTTGTTATTACTTTCCAAGACTGTTCAAGACGCATATAGTTTTCAGTAAAGCGCAAAAGACACAGTAGGCTTTAGACTTTTACAGATAGAGAAGGAGGCCATACCCAAACTCTTGTTTGTGGTGATTTTTTTTTTTCAAGCTTAATTTGCATATTCAATTCAAATTTCACTCGTTTTAAGATTTATTTATTAATTTACATTAATGTCTATTGTATGTTTGTTTGTATTGATTGTTTATTTAATTTCTGTTCGTTTAGTTTCATTTGTCCGTCAATATAAAATTTTTTTTTCGTCTTAAGATTGATTTTCATATTCAATTTAAGCATTACTCGCTTTAAGATCTATTTATTCATTTATATCATTACTAGTTGTATGCTTTTGCTATGATTGTTTATTTAATTTCTGTTCGTTTTGGGTTTCATTTATTCTTTAATATTAATTTCTGGTCGTTTTAAGTTCGAATTTAAAAAGGTATTTGTATCTGCTGAGCTTAAGTTTGAAATGACCTTTACTTTTATTTGAAAAAATTATTTTTTCGGAAAGTTTTTTTTTAATTAATTTTTATTCGTTTTTTATTGCAAAAAATTTCAATTTTTTAAACATGCCTTATTCCAAAATCAAACTTAAAAAAAAAATCAAATATTCATCAAAGTATCAAAATTGATATCAAAGTAACAATATCAAAGTGAAAAAATGGGTTTGTGTCAACCTCGGAGTTTTTATTATCTGATGTTTGAACTGTTTTTAACAAACTGGATATCTCGAAATTTTTATCGGATGGGTTTGGCGAAAAAGGGCGTGGGGGGACTAGATTAAGCTTCGTTCTCTTTTGACTCTTTAAAAGTGAACTAGAACTTTCTATTTTCAATCAAATGAGCCCTCTCTGAAGTTTATACGAGTATCCCTCCTATAAAAAACCATTTAAATCCCCAGAGTATAACTTAGAACGCCTGTCCCTGGGCCCTGGGAGATTGTGTCGACCCTGGAGTTTCAATATCTGATGGTGGAACTATTTTTAACAAAATGGTCACCTGAAATTTTTTTCGGATGGGTTTATCGATCCGATACGCCCAAAGTTGAGGAGGGCAGGAGGGGCTAGTTGCCCTCCGATCTTTTTCACTCTGAGAAAATGAACTATAACTTTTAATTTCCATTCAAATGAACCCTCTCTGAAGTTTATACGAGTATACCTTCCCTAAGAGCCATATTCCCCCAAACCAATACTTACAACGCCGGCCCCGGCCCTGGGGGGGGGGGGTGGTGTCGACACAGGAGTTTTTCTTATCTGACATTTGAACTATTTTTAACGAAATGACCAAACGTAAAGCAGTTTTGTTATATGATCTTTGAACTATTTTTAACAAAATCGCTACCTCAAATTCTTTATCAAATGTATTTGGGGGAAAAGGACTTCGGGGGCCAGTTGCCCTCTGATCACTTTTGACTCTTAAAAAGGGCTAGATTTCCATATCCAATCAAATAGCCCTCTCTGAAGTTTATACGAGCATCCCTTATATATGAACAATATATGCCCCAGGGCATAACTTACAACGCCTGCCTTTGGGCCCTGGTGGGTTGTGACCACACCTGAGTTTTGTTATCTGACTTTTGATAAATTTTTATTTTAATGCCTATCTAAAAATTTTTATTGGATGCATTTGGGGAAAAGGGGCGTGGGGGGCTAGTTACCTTCCAATATCTTTTGACTCGAAAAAACTTAACTAGAACTTTCAATTTACAATCAAATGAGCCATCTCTGATTTTTTACGAGCATCTCTTCTATAAGAACCATATATTCCCCAATGGCATAACTTACAACGCCTGCCCTCGGGCCCTGGGGGGCTGTGTTGACCCCTGAGATTTCGTTACATGGTCTTTGAACTATTTAAAAAAAGCCTTCTCAAAGTTCTTATCGGATGGGTTTGAGGAAAAAAGGAGGTGGAGGGGGGGGCCTAGGTGCCCTCCAATCTCTTTTGACTCTTAAAAAGTGAACTAGAACTTTCAATTTTCAATCAAATGATACCTCTTTGAAGTTAATACGAGCATCCCTTCCATAAGACCCATATATGCCCCCCAGGGCATAACTTATAACGTCTGCCCCCGGGCCATGGTGGGTTGTGTCAACACCGAATTTTTTTTTATATGATCTTTGAACTATTTTTAACAAAATAGCTGTCTTAAAATTTTTATTGGATGCATTTGGGAAAATAGCGCTTAGGGGGGGGGAGCTGGTTACGCTCCAATATCTTTTGACGCTTAAAAAGTGAACTATAACTTTCAATTTCCAATAAAATGAGCCCTCTCTGAAGTTTATACGACAATTTTGTCTATACAAAACCTTATATGCCCCCAGGGCATAACTTACAACGCTTGCACTGAGGGCTGTGGGAGAGTTCTCATCCTCAAAGACCTAATTTACAGAACTTAAAACTACGTCTAATAAAATGGCTGTCTCAAAATTTTGAGTGGATGTGTTCGGGGAAAAGTTGGGCGTGAGAGGGGGGTTAGTTGCCCTCAAATCAATTTCGACTATTAAAAAGGGACTAGCCCTTTGAATTTCCAATCGAATAAGCCTTTTTTGAAGTTTCTACGACGCCGCATTCTATAAAAACCTTATAGGCCCCCAGGGTATAAGTTACAACCCTTGCCTTGAGGGTTGTGGGGGAGTGTCCTCCTCAAAAACATATTTTCTATATGGAAATCAACTACGCTGAACAAAATGGCTATCTCAAAATTTCGCTTGGATGAGTTTGGAGGAATGATGGGCGTGGAGGGGGAGGGGTTAATTGTCCTACAATAACTTTCGACTATTCAAAAGAGAAGTAGCCCTTTTAATTTCCAATTGAACGAGCCTTTTTTGAAGATTCTACGACAACACCTTGTATAAAAACCTTATATGCCCTCAGGACATAACTTACAACCCTTGCCCTACGGGTTGTGGGGGAGTGTCCTCCTCGAAAACATATTCTCTATCTGGAAATCAACTACGCTGAACAAAATGGCTATCTCAAAATTTTGGTTGGATATGTTTGGGAGAATGATGGGCGGGGAATCGGAGTTGTTGGGTTAGGGGTAGAAGTGGTGAATCTGGAATTGACGGAAGGGGAACCTGACTTGGCGTTGAGCTCGGAGAGGCATAGATGGAAATGGAGCCGGTTCTGCCGGGGTGGAGGTTAGCAGAGTTGGAGGTGGAATTGTTGTAACCCGGGGTCAAAAGTGGGGGAAGTAGAATTGGATATCTCAAAAATGAAATAGTAGTCAAAGAACTTCTCAATTACATGAAGAGTCAGGGAAAAATTTTGGAAAATCATGGTTATTCAATGTATCAGTGAAAAATCCTCGACAATTTTGCCTGTAATCTAAGTTTGTGCTCTATTGAAGCAAATTTGATTTTTAAAAAGTGGAAAACACCTTGAAAGGTTGTAACGGTTAATGGTAAAAGTTACAGCATCAGATACAGTACATAAAAGAATCTTAGTATGAAAGTTTCACGCGCTTATCTACAAGATATGTAGAATTTGCTGCTTTTTTGATGAAAATATGTAAAAAATGGAAACTTCAAGCTGGTAAGATTGATGAGTGTGAGGTAGTAGTAGAAAAACTTCACAATTTCTGGAAAATACGGTGAAAGATCTTAAAAAATCATGGCTATTTACTGTATTATTGAAAACCTTCGACAATTTTGCCCATAATCAAAGTTTTGTATTCTATTGAAGCAAATTTGATTTTTGAAAACAAGGAGAAAACATATTCAAAGGGTGTAATGGACCTTGGTAAAAGTTAGAGCATCAAATACAGCAAATCAAAGAATCTTAGTGTGGAGGTTTCACGCGCTTATCTACAAGAAACGTAGAATTTGTTGCTTTTTCTATGAACAAATGTAAAAAATGAAAAATTCAGCCGGGTAAAGTTGATGAGTGTGATGTAGTAGTCAAAGAACTTCACAATTTCATGAAGAGTCAGGGAAAAATCTTAGAAAATCATTGGTTGTTCACTGTATCAGTGAAAACTCTTCGAAAATTTTGCCTCTAATCTAATTTTTGTATTTAATTGAAGCGAATTTGATTTTTGAAAAATGCCAAAACACCTCCAAAGGGTGTGAAGGGTCTTGGTAAAAGTTACAGCATCAGATATTGAACATCAAAGAATTTTAATGTAAAGGTTTCACGCTCTTATCTACACTAAATATAGAATTTGTTGCTTTTTTGATGAAAATGTATACAAAAATGGAAAATTCAAGTTGGCAAAATTGATGAGTGTGAAATAGTAGTCAAAGAACGTCACAATTTCGTGAAGAGTCAGGGGAAAATCTTAGAAAATCATGGTTATTCCCTGTATTAGTGAAAAATCTTCGACAATTTGGCCTTTAATAAGTTTTGTATCTATTGAATAAAATTTGATTTTTGAAAAAAAGGGGAAAACATCTACAAAGGGTGTAACGGGTCTTCATAAAAGTCTCAGCATCAGATACAGAACATCACAGAAACTTAGTGTGAAGGTTTCACGCGTTTATCTGCACGAAATGTCTGAAAAATGACTTGGGGGTTATGATGTGGTATCAGAGGTTGCCACAGAGCAGTAATAGTGTGGCACTGTGACTTGAATTCCTTGAAGTATCACTTTCTAGTAACTAAATACCGAGTTCCCGCTGTTCAAATAATAAAAAACAGTGCTCAGTTTAGATTCAGATCCTTATTTTCAGTGGAAAAAGGTTGAAAATGTCCTAGGGGTGATGAGGGGTGTCGCCAAGTGGATGACGGAGGGGTTTTTGTGCAATGCTATTGTGGTGTGGAGGGTTTTGGCGGTTATTAAGATAGGCTTGGCTTGCAAAAACTTGAATCACGTGACTGAAGTATAATTTCTAATAAGAAATGTCTGAAAATGTCTTGGGGGGTGATGATTCGGTGTCAGAGGGTGCTGCAGAGCAGTAATAATGTGGCACTGTGATGTGAATTTGCTGGAGTATCAGGCTCTAGCAATGAAGTGCCGAATTCCCGCTGTTCAAATTATAAGAAAATAGTATAATTTAAATCCAGAAGCTTATTTTCGGTTGGAAAAGGTTGAAAATGTCCTAGGGGTGATGAGAAGTGGTGCCACATGGATGAGGGAGGGGCAGCTGTGTAACACCATTGTGGTGAGGAATGTTTTAGAGGTTATTATGATAGACTTGGCTTGCAAAAACTTGAATCACCGGATTGAAGTATAATATTTAACAAGAAATGTCTGAAAATTTCTTGGAGGGGGTTGGGGGATGATGATGCGGTTTCAGAGGGTGCCGCAGAGCAGTAATAATATGGCACTGTTGTGTGAATACCTTAGAGTATAACTCTCTAGCAATAAAATGCCGAATTTCCGCTGTTCAAATAATAAAAACAGTGTTTAATTTAGATTCAAAAGCTTATTTTCGGTGAGAAAAGGTTGAAAAATGTCCTAGGGGTGATGAGGCTAGTTCCACATGGATGATGGAGGGGCAGGTGTGTAATGCCATGGTGGTGTGAAGTGCTTTGGAAGCTATAATGATAGGCTTGGCTTGCAAAAACTTGAATCAACGGATTGAGATATAATTTTTAATAAGAAATGTCTGAAAATGTCTTTGGAATCATGAATGGGGTGTCCGAGGGGCTAGTAAAAAAAAATGTCACTGTGGCTAGAATTTCATGGATAAACATTTTCTAAAGCCTAAAAGTTAAGGTGGAATTGTTAAAAGAATTCTTTCCGTGGAGGGGGTGGGGGGTGTGAAAATCTAACATGCACTCAAAGAAACAATGTGTTTTCATTAAAAGCCCTTCAAAAATACATCTTAATATGATCTCTAATATCATCCCCCACCCTCTAGAAATGATTGCTATGGGGTTGGGGGTGGCCGCATATTGTCACGGTGGTGCGAGTATTCCTAATCTTAGCTCAATGAAAAGTGGCGCTTTCGTTAATAGCTCTCAGAAATACCTCAATATGGCTTAAATTTGCATCTAATATGAACCTTGCCCGTCTGAAAATGATTGCTAGGATATATTTTTGTTTAATGCACGGTTGTTTTGGAATATATACTTTATTCTTTATAAGCCTTTTCACATTTTATTTTTTGTTTGTCGTATTTTTTAACTGCTTTTTCTTTGTTTTAATAATATTCTAAATATATTTAAGTTAATAGAAATATTAGTTACAAAGGTCTGTGTTTTTAAGATTTGTTGTTTAGGACGAGTCTTCATTACCTAGGCGTTTACACAATTTAAGCATCTTGTAGTCCGCTTTCGCCTTTATTACTAAAAATACATTAAGAACAATCAACGATATTATCTGGTATCACTACCTAAAAAGCTTTACTTAATGAACAGGTTCAATTTCTGGAAATATACATTCTCCGTCTGCGTGCCAATTATTGCAGGTGTAAGAAACATGTCACTCTAGTAAGCAAAACATGAGAAACCTCTTTGCGTGCAATAGGTTATTTCTAGAATATATTAACCAGAACAAAATACTGGAAATATTCTGTTGGTCCTGAATCCTGGAGCGCTGTTTTATTGGATGGAAATTGATCTTTCGAGTCCTAACGAGGACAAAAAAACTATAGAAAAAATATCTTGAAAGAACGAAAAAACCTTCAAAGAAAGAAAAAGAAACGTTGGAAAGAAAAAAAAACACCTTGAACATCTCGAGGAAAAATAAACATGTGCGCCGTCATTACATAAGGTGCAAGCTGTCATTACGCAACACCAATGTACGCGCCATCATAAGAACCACGTATGCGCCGTCATTCCATAAGATCTACGTGTGCGCAGTCATTACGCATCATGTGAGCTGTCATTGCATAAGGTGTGCACCGTCATTAAGTTATTCCCAATAAATCCATGTATGATTACATCACCCTACATAAATCTATTAAGTCACACACGATGGCGTCATCCTTTATTACTCCTGGTCACGGAAAAAGTTTGCGTCAACTTTGTCACGGAAACAGGGGTGTTTCTTCCATGTTGTCACGGAAATCCCTGGGTAGTGCAGAATCCAAGAACCGGTAGAAACAGGGACTGGTTGTATTCCAGGGGTACTGACCAATGGAATCTTATGGGAATCTCCTATCTGACCGGTGGAACTGACCGGTCTGTCAGTTCCATGGGTACTGACCGGTGGAATCTAACAGGAATTTCCTTTTTGACAAGTGGAAATCCTATGCTAATTCCCTACCTGTGTTGCTGAAAGCTGAGTGAGGACACTACTAGGGTCTACTTCCCAAAGATGGGGGGGGGGGGGAATTCTCGGGAAAAATTTCCACAGAAGGAGATTTCCATTTTGTTAAAAAAAAAACGATTTGAAACTATTTTTTTTTTCTTTTTTAGTTTAGTTGAAAAGTTCTAAGGAACGGAAAAAAGAGGAATTTACACACCAAAAGTATCTTAAAAAATTAGAAAAAACCCACAAATCCATTTTTGTTGAAAAGCCTTCCATGTGAACTTCTAAAATTTTTGCCGTAGCCGGCACCAAATTCAAAAAAAATATTGAAGAAAAAAAAAGAAGGCGAACAATAATCAAAATTAAGCTAAAAAATATGGCAACAACAAGTTTAAGAAGGTTTAGCTATCCTTTGAAAGGATAGTTGGCTTTGAGAACCAAATTGTTTAAGTTTTTACGGACGAAAGCGTTGTCAAATTCCACGAGTTAGTTTTTTTCATCTTCCAAGTGTAAAACTACCACAAATCACCATTTATAAATGAATGAAACCAAAAACTAACAGAAATTACGATAAATAACCTAGTCAAACTCAAAACGAGCAAAATTTAAAAGGAGTATTTAAAACATAAAACAAACAGAAATCATTCCGAACATGTGGGGGGATGGCCCCCTCTTCAGTACCTCGCCCATTACTTTAAAGTTGGACTTGTTGTCCCAAATCTTTACAGCAACTCCTGAAACACAAGCGCTGTTTAATTAAAATAAGAAGCTTTTTCAACAGTACTGAAAACTTTAGAGATTTTAACTTATTACTTTCAGTTGAAAAGAGTTGTTTTTTCATACTTAATAATGTTTAAAAGATAAAGAACTTACGTTGGTACTGTTATTATGTAAATATTACCTTCGTTATTCATTCGTTACCAAGTTATCCATTTAATAAGAAATCCCAAGAAAATGGGAGCCTGGCAAGAGGGATGGCCAAATTAGATCGAAGCCTTATAAAATAATCTAGGTTTTGCTCATTTGAGTAAGGGAAAATAAACCCTTCTGCTATAGCAGAGCTACCAAAAAAATAGCTAACTATGGAAGGTTTCTAGGCTTTTACTCCCCCAGAATCCCCCCCTGTGAAAAATACCCCCATGTAAAATAACCCCCGTGGAAAATACCCCCCCCCCCCCCCCCGTGAAAATTAAGGTTTCCAAGTCTTGGGATTTTATTTGAGTTTTTTTTTAGTTTTGTTGAAAAGTACTAAGGAACGGGAAAAAAGAGAATTTACAAACCAAAAGAATCTTAAAAACTTACTAAAAAGCCGCGAATAAATTTTTGTTGAAAAGCCTTCCATATGAACTTCTGAAAGTTTTGGCACTAGGGGACGCCAGATTAAAAAAAAAATGTTGAAGAAGAAAAAAAACTAAGGCGAGCAATAATTAAAATTAGGCTAGAAAATATGGCAACAACAAGTTTAAGAAGATTTAGCTATCCTTTGAAAGGATAGGTGGCTGTAAGAACCAAATTGTTTAAGCTTTTACTGACGAAAGCATTGTCAAATTCCACGAGTTAGTTTTTCTTATCTTCCAAGTGTAAAACTACCATAAATGTCCGTTAATAAATAAATTAAATCAAAAACTAACAGAAATTACGATAGATAAACTAGTCAAACTCAAAAGGAGCAAAAATTAAAAGGAGTATGGCTGACAACACCAAGTCTTCTGAAGACAAGAACATAATTTGCACTTTACTAAAAAAAACTACAAATAACCGTGTATTGTCAGTTTGATATACATATGCTGATATTTGTTCCTTATAATCTTAATACTTCTTGATTTGTTAAAGTCAAAAAAGTGAAGACATTTAAAATGTATTTTGTCTTCAGTAAAGTACAAATTATGTTATGGTCTTGAAGAGGTGTGGGGGATGTCAGCCCTACTCATGCTAATTCTTTTATTGTTTTGAGTTTGAATCAGTTATTTATTGTAGTTTCTGTTCGTTTTTCGGTTTAATTCATTTATTGATGGTGATTTGTGGTAGTTTTACGCTTGGAAAGTTGTTTGAATTTATTTCTACTCATTTTCGGCTAAGCGAGGCTCTTTACTATTCTTTGACAAACTTGTTTTGTAGAAACAGTTTTTAAATTAATTTCTGTTAATTTTTAATTCACGTAGTCTTTTTCATAGAAAAAATATTTTATATCTTTTTTTCTGATTGGCTCCATAGTTTTTACTTTGAAGATTATTTGACTTTATTCCTGCTCATTTTTGGTTTAGTGAAGCTCTTTACTTTTCTTTAAAAAACTTGTTCCGTATCTTTTCCATTAACAAACACTATCTGTAAGTAATTACGTAAATAAAAAACAAAACAAATTTTTCTACTGAAAGTAAGGAGCAACCTCAAACCTTAAAATGAACAGAAAGTATTATGTATATGAAAGGGGTTGCCTCCTCCTCAAGACCACGCTCTTTACGCTAAAGTTGTTTTTTTTAATAGAATCTTAGAACAAACCTTATTGTTCTAATTAAACGGCCATTGTGTTTGAGGAATCGTTCTTAAGGAACTAGGACAAATAGTAAAAACTTTAGCGTTAAGAGCAAGGTCTTGAGGAGGAGGCAACCCCTTTCATATACGTAATAGTTTCTGTTTGCTTTAAGTTTTAATGTTGCTCCTTACTTTCAGTTGAAAAAAACATTTTTTTATTTAAGTTCTGGGATACTGGGAACTCCGGCTCTCTTTCCATGAAAAATTCCGGTACTTACGTATTATACGCCACTCACTCAAGTTTACGATGTGTAAAAATCGAGAACAAACCGGTTTCGTCGCTAGTTTCTTCGTTACTATTGAAACAAATTTGGGCTATATATTTGCACATTAGGGAGTATAGCAGGGTTATAGAGGGTTAAAGTATAGCAGGTCTGCATGCAAAATGCGTTAGGTACAATTATTCTGTATATTATGAAGTAAAAATTGTTTTCTGACTTCAAACAGTCCAAATGCTTTAACCCCTCCTTTTATAACCAAATATATAGCCCAAATTATATATTTCCCGTCTATTCTTTCACTTGTCTTTGTCTTGTCTCGCACTAAGCTGGAAGAGACTAACGAAGAAACTAGTTTGTTCCCGAGTTTTACACAGCGTAAACTTGAGTGAATGGCGTATTGAACAGAAGTACCAAAATTCCTTCTCCCGTCGGAAAAAAAAAAACAGAACTCAAATAAAATTCTCAAACTTGGAAAGCCTTATTTTCCACGGGGGAGCATTTACCGGGGCTAGTTTTGGGGGGTATTTGTCCATGGGGAGTATTTTCCCGGTTGGTATTTCCGGAGGGGTGTTTTCCGCGGGGGTTATTTTCCGCGGGAGATATTTTCCAGGGGTTATTTCCCTGGGAGGTATTTTCCGGATTCTATTTTCAGGGGGTATTTTACTCTGGGGGGTTATTTTCGGGGGGGGGGAGGGGCATTTTCCGTGAGGGGTATTTTTCGGGGGAGTATTTTCCGTGGGATATTTTTCGTAGGGTGTATTTTTCGGGGGTATTTAAGGGGTTATTTTTCGGAGGGGTAAACGCCGGGGGGGGGGGTAAACACAGGGGGGACGCTTAGAATCCCCGGAGATATTCAACTGGCGTATAGTTTACTGCGGAATCCAAATTGGCTGTCACACAATATTCCTAGTTTATCCAAATATTCATAAAGTCTCCTGTGAATTATCTTTTCATAGATTTTAGAAAAAATAGGCAATAACGATATCGGTCGCCAATTCGATAGTTCTTGTTTCTTCCCCCCTTTATACAAGGATTTAGAGTTTTGACTTTTTGTCCTAATTCTTTAAGAACGATTCCTCAAACACAATGGCCGTTTAATTAGAACAATAAGGTTTGTTCTAAGATTC
Organism: Artemia sp. Qi Xiang Cuo; assembly: GCF_049724085.1. Lineage (NCBI taxonomy): Eukaryota > Metazoa > Arthropoda > Branchiopoda > Anostraca > Artemiidae > Artemia > Artemia sp. Qi Xiang Cuo. The sequence continues at coordinate 12,994,077 of NC_142798.1, read as the reverse complement.
TATTAAAAAAAAAAAACTTTAGCGTAAAGAGCGTGGTCTTGAGGAGGAGGCAACCCCTTTCATATACATAATACTTTCTGTTCATTTTAAGGTTTGAGGTTGCTCCTTACTTTCAGTAGAAAAATTTGTTTTGTTTTTTATTTACGTAATTACTTACAGATAGTGTTTGTTAATGGAAAAGATACGGAACAAGTTTTTTAAAGAAAAGTAAAGAGCTTCACTAAACCAAAAATGAGCAGGAATAAAGTCAAATAATCTTCAAAGTAAAAACTATGGAGCCAATCAGAAAAAAAAGATATAAAATATTTTTTCTATGAAAAAGACCCTGGAAAATATCTCCCGCGGAAAATAACCCCCGCGGAAAACACCCCTCCGGAAATACCAACCGGGAAAATACTCCCCATGGACAAATACCCCCCAAAACTAGCCCCGGTAAATGCTCCCCCGTGGAAAATAAGGCTTTCCAAGTTTGAGAATTTTATTTGAGTTCTGTTTTTTTTTTCCGACGGGAGAAGGAATTTTGGTACTTCTGTTCAATACGCCATTCACTCAAGTTTACGCTGTGTAAAACTCGGGAACAAACTAGTTTCTTCGTTAGTCTCTTCCAGCTTAGTGCGAGACAAGACAAAGACAAGTGAAAGAATAGACGGGAAATATATAATTTGGGCTATATATTTGGTTATAAAAGGAGGGGTTAAAGCATTTGGACTGTTTGAAGTCAGAAAACAATTTTTACTTCATAATATACAGAATAATTGTACCTAACGCATTTTGCATGCAGACCTGCTATACTTTAACCCTCTATAACCCTGCTATACTCCCTAATGTGCAAATATATAGCCCAAATTTGTTTCAATAGTAACGAAGAAACTAGCGAAGAAACCGGTTTGTTCTCGATTTTTACACATCGTAAACTTGAGTGAGTGGCGTATAATACGTAAGTACCGGAATTTTTCATGGAAAGAGAGCCGGAGTTCCCAGTATCCCAGAACTTAAATAAAAAAATGTTTTTTTCACCTGAAAGTAAGGAGCAACATTAAAGCTTAAAACGAACAGAAATTATTACGTATATGAAAGGAGTTGCCCCTTCCACAAGACCTTGCTCTTTATGCTAAAGTTTTGACTTTTTGTCCTAATTCTTTAAGAACGATTCCTGAAACACAATGGCCATTTAATTAGAACAATAAGCTTTGTTCTAAGATTCTATTAAAAAAAACAACTTTAGCGTAAAGAGCGTGGTCTTGAGGAGGAGGCAACCCCTTTCATATACATAATACTTTCTGTTCATTTTAAGGTTTGAGGTTGCTCCTTACTTTCAGTAGAAAAATTTGTTTTGTTTTTTATTTACGTAATTACTTACAGATAGTGTTTGTTAATGGAAAAGATACGGAACAAGTTTTTTAAAGAAAAGTAAAGAGCTTCACTAAACCAAAAATGAGCAGGAATAAAGTCAAATAATCTTCAAAGTAAAAACTATGGAGCCAATCAGAAAAAAAAGATATAAAATATTTTTTCTATGAAAAAGACTACGTGAATTAAAAATTAACAGAAATTAATTTAAAAACTGTTTCTACAAAACAAGTTTGTCAAAGAATAGTAAAGAGCCTCGCTTAGCCGAAAATGAGTAGAAATAAATTCAAACAACTTTCCAAGCGTAAAACTACCACAAATCACCATCAATAAATGAATTAAACCGAAAAACGAACAGAAACTACAATAAATAACTGATTCAAACTCAAAACAATAAAAGAATTAGCATGAGTAGGGCTGACATCCCCCACACCTCTTCAAGACCATAACATAATTTGTACTTTACTGAAGACAAAATGCATTTTAAATGTCTTCACTTTTTTGACTTTAACAAATCAAGAAGTATTAAGATTATAAGGAACAAATATCAGCATATGTATATCAAAATGACAATACACGGTTATTTGTAGTTTTTTTTAGTAAAGTGCAAATTATGTTCTTGTTTTCAGAAGACTTGGTGTTGTCAGCCATACTCCTTTTAATTTTTGCTCCTTTTGAGTTTGACTAGTTTATTCATCGTAATTTCTGTTAGTTTTTGATTTAATTTATTTATTAACGGACATTTATGGTAGTTTTACACTTGGAAGATAAGAAAAACTAACTCGTGGAATTTGACAATGCTTTCGTCAGTAAAAGCTTAAACAATTTGGTTCTCAAAGCCAACTATCCTTTCAAAGGATAGCTAAATCTTCTTAAACTTGTTGTTGCCATATTTTCTAGCCTAATTTTAATTATTGCTCGCCTTAGTTTTTTTTCTTCTTCAACATTTTTTTTTTAATCTGGCGTCCCCTAGTGCCAAAACTTTCAGAAGTTCATATGGAAGGCTTTTCAACAAAAATTTATTCGCGGCTTTTTAGTAAGTTTTTAAGATTCTTTTGGTTTGTAAATTCTCTTTTTTCCCGTTCCTTAGTACTTTTCAACGAAACTAAAAATAAAACTCGAATAAAATCCCAAGACTTGGAAACCTTAATTTTCACGGGGGGGGGGGGTATTTTCCACGGGGGTTATTTTACATGGGGGTGTTTTTCACAGGGGGGGGATTCTCATCACCCCTAGGACATTTTCAACCTTTTCCAACCGAAAATAAGCTTCTGGATTTAAATTATACTATTTTCTTATAATTTGAACAGCGGGAATTCGGCACTTCATTGCTAGAGCCTGATACAGCTTTCAGCAACACAGGTAGGGAATTAGCATAGGATTTCCACTTGTCAAAAAGGAAATTCCTGTTAGATTCCACCGGTCAGTACCCATGGAACTGACAGACCGGTCAGTTCCACCGGTCAGATAGGAGATTCCCATAAGATTCCATTGGTCAGTACCCCTGGAATACAACCAGTCCCTGTTTTTACCGGTTCTTGGATTCTGCAATACCCAGGGATTTCCGTGACAACATGGAAGAAACACCCCTGTTTCCGTGACAAAGTTGACGCAAACTTTTTCCGTGACCAGGAGTAATAAAGGATGACGCCATCGTGTGTGACCTAATAGATCTATTTAGGGTGATGTAATCAAACATGGATTTGTTGGAAATAACTTAATGACGGCGCACACCTTACGCAATGACAGCGCACATGTTGCGTAATGACGGCACACACGTGGGTCTTATGCAATGACGGCTCATACGTGGTTCTTATGATGGCGCGTACATTGGTGTTGCGTAATGACAGCTTGCACCTTATGTAATGACGGCGCACATGTTTATTTTTCCTCGAAATGTTCAAGGTGTTTTTTTTTCTTTCCAACGTTTCTTTTTCTTTCTTTGAAGGTTTTTTCGTTCTTTCAAGATATTTTTTCTATAGTTTTTTTGTCCTCGTTAGGACTCGAAAGATCAATTTCCATCCAATAAAACAGCGCTCCAGGATTCAGGACCAACAGAATATTTACAGTATTTTGTTCTGGTTAATATATTCTAGAAATAGCCTATTGCACGCAAAGAGGTTTCTCATGTTTTGCTTACTAGAGTGACATGTTTCTTACACCTGCAATAATTGGCACGCAGACGGAGAATGTATATTTCCAGAAATTGAACCTGTTCATTAAGTAAAGCTTTTTAGGTAGTGATACCAGATAATATCGTTGATTGTTCTTAATGTATTTTTAGTAATAAAGGCGAAAGCGGACTACAAGATGCTTAAATTGTGTAAACGCTTAGGTAATGAAGACTCGTCCTAAACCACAAATCTTAAAAACACAGACCTTTGTAACTAATATTTCTATTAACTTAAATATATTTAGAATATTATTAAAACAAAGAAAAAGCAGTTAAAAAATACGACAAACAAAAAATAAAATGTGAAAAGGCTTATAAAGAATAAAGTATATATTCCAAAACAACCGTGCATTAAACAAAAATATATCCTAGCAATCATTTTCAGACGGGCAAGGTTCACATTAGATGCAAATTTAAGCCATATTGAGGTATTTCTGAGAGCTATTAACGAAAGTGCCACTTTTCATTGAGCTAAAATTAGGAATACTCGCACCACCGTGACAATATGCGGCCACCCCCAACCCCATAGCAATCATTTCTAGAGGGTGGGGGATGATATTAGAGATCATATTAAGATGTATTTTTGAAGGGCTTTTAATGAAAACACATTGTTTCTTTGAGTGCATGTTAGATTTTCACACCCCCACCCCCTCCACGGAAAGAATTCTTTTAACAATTCCACCTTAACTTTTAGGCTTTAGAAAATGTTTATCCATGAAATTCTAGCCACAGTGACATTTTTTTTTACTAGCCCCTCGGACACCCCATTCATGATTCCAAAGACATTTTCAGACATTTCTTATTAAAAATTATATCTCAATCCGTTGATTCAAGTTTTTGCAAGCCAAGCCTATCATAATAACCTCCAAAACACTCCACACCACCATGGCATTACACACCTGCCCCTCCATCATCCATGTGGAACTAGCCTCATCACCCCTAGGACATTTTTCAACCTTTTCTCACCGAAAATAAGCTTTTGAATCTAAATTAAACACTGTTTTTATTATTTGAACAGCGGAAATTCGGCATTTTATTGCTAGAGAGTTATACTCTAAGGTATTCACACAACAGTGCCATATTATTACTGCTCTGCGGCACCCTCTGAAACCGCATCATCATCCCCCAACCCCCTCCAAGAAATTTTCAGACATTTCTTGTTAAATATTATACTTCAATCCGGTGATTCAAGTTTTTGCAAGCCAAGTCTATCATAATAACCTCTAAAACATTCCTCACCACTATGGTGTTACACAGCTGCCCCTCCATCATCCATGTGGCACCACTTCTCATCACCCCTAGGACATTTTCAACCTTTTCCAACCGAAAATAAGCTTCTGGATTTAAATTATACTATTTTCTTATAATTTGAACAGCGGGAATTCGGCACTTCATTGCTAGAGCCTGATACTCCAGCAAATTCACATCACAGTGCCACATTATTACTGCTCTGCAGCACCCTCTGACACCGAATCATCACCCCCCAAGACATTTTCAGACATTTCTTATTAGAAATTATACTTCAGTCACGTGATTCAAGTTTTTGCAAGCCAAGCCTATCTTAATAACCGCCAAAACCCTCCACACCACAATAGCATTGCACAAAAACCCCTCCGTCATCCACTTGGCGACACCCTTCATCACCCCTAGGACATTTTCAACCTTTTTCCACTGAAAATAAGGATCTGAATCTAAACTGAGCACTGTTTTTTATTATTTGAACAGCGGGAACTCGGTATTTAGTTACTAGAAAGTGATACTTCAAGGAATTCAAGTCACAGTGCCACACTATTACTGCTCTGTGGCAACCTCTGACAGCACATAATCACCTCCAAGTCATTTTTCAGACATTTCTTGCAGATAAACGCGTGAAACCTTCACACTAAGTTTCTGTGATGTTCTGTATCTGATGCTGAGACTTTTATGAAGACCCGTTACACCCTTTGTAGATGTTTTCCCCTTTTTTTCAAAAATCAAATTTTATTCAATAGATACAAAACTTATTAAAGGCCAAATTGTCGAAGATTTTTCACTAATACAGGGAATAACCATGATTTTCTAAGATTTTCCCCTGACTCTTCACGAAATTGTGACGTTCTTTGACTACTATTTCACACTCATCAATTTTGCCAACTTGAATTTTCCATTTTTGTATACATTTTCATCAAAAAAGCAACAAATTCTATATTTAGTGTAGATAAGAGCGTGAAACCTTTACACTAAAATTCTTTGATGTTCAATATCTGATGCTGTAACTTTTACCAACAGAACAGTTAATTGTGTTTTTTTTTTGTTTTTTTTATTTATTTTTTTTAATGACTTCATGTCTGCATCAGAAAACGCTGGGTTAAAAAGAAAAGGGATAGGTAAGTGGAGGGGTATTAACAAGGTAAAGCGATTCAATGAGTGTGATTCCTTGAAATTTCAATCGATATATAAATTAAACATAATTATTTGGCGAATTTGTTGACCCATCAACAAGAAAAACCATAAATTTGAAATAATAAAATCAATGAAATAATATGATTGAGGGTTGACACGAAGGATATTAGACTCAAATTGTTCATCAATTTATTCTTAATTTTGATGTTTACCCAACATTATATTATATCTTGAATTGTTTCGGAAAAGTAACTATTCAGAAATAATGCTTTTTCATAGCACTTTTTTAGACAAGGATTTAGACTCTTTTAGACAACTGACTATTTTTATAAGTAAAACACTATTAAGTGCTCTTTGATATATTGAAAGCAGGGCAATAACAGGGAAACTTTAAAAAGCAACGGAACTAAAACCTTGTTTAAACACATGTACTGAAAATACACTATTTATTTATGTACTCTTAGTTTAAATAGTCATGTTTAGATAAACTTTCAGATTTGATCTAATTTTGGGTGATAAACAAAATTGATAAACAAACTGAGTTCAATATCCAAGCGTCTACACTCAATTTGTTTTATCAATTCGAATTTATGATTAATCTTTTCGATGAATATTAATAAATACGCCGAAACTTATGGGTTATTTATACGTAAAGCATACTGCAAAGGATACAAGTTCATTTAATCCGTCGCTCATGTTAATACGTCCTTGATTCACATATTCCCAGTTCTATTGATTTAGGTTGTTTAATTCCAAGACGCTAAGGAACACCCATCCTACGGATTATTTTACGGTAAAGCTAAATTCGGTGCTTCCGTAACTGGGTCAGGTCTCTTTGGATAATATAATAATAATAATAATAATAATAATAATAATCTGTATTTAAAAGCCAATTACAGCCATATACAAAAAGACAGATACTAAAGAAAAATTACACTTCATTTGACATCCTTCCCATCAATACAAAATTCCTACTGACACAATATAACAGGATATAGTCAGGATAAAGTCAGGTCAGTATCTTTGGATAAAGTCAGGGTTGTACCTTGTAAATTCCGATACCCAATAAACTTGAAGCCGTCTAAAATAGGGGTTGCCGGTTGCTAGCAATCAATAAAACAATTTAGGTAACATGATAGTGAATTCGGATAGTACCGATGTCATCATTACTTTTAAAACCAACTTTACTAGGAAAATATTTGTCATTAATGTAGATGGGAGAAAACAGGGAGCAAATATCGTTGATTCACTATCTCTAGGAAAAATTGCAGGAAACAGTGTCCCAAAGGCTCCACCCTCTTGAAATAGTCATACTTACTAGGAGAGGGACTTGCAATTACACCCTCTAGATTAAAAAAAAATTGTATCTAAAAAAAAAACAATCATAGACTTTGAAAACTACCTTTTCTTGTATCTTCATGAAGAAAAAACCGGAAAGTTCTCCTTTCCCTGACTACATGTTTTTGAATTGTTGCCACTACTAAGAACAAAAGAAAGAAAAAACGAAGAAAAAAAAAACAGAACTGAAGTCCAATTTATTGGACTTCTCAGGCTACCAGAATAAGCAAGCTGCTATCCCGAGTTCAGTTGTTTTAGGGTCGTTAAACTAATAAACTACTTCCCCGATTTTAGATCTCAAGGAGCACCGACGCGGGTACTGATGACAGGATTTTATTGAAAACTGTGATTTCAAATTACAAAAAGACAACTGCTCTGTTGCGAACAAAATGTTGCCAAACCAGGGGACATTACGGAATGAAGAAACTGAAAATATCCTAAACAGGCCAAAAATTATTTATAAGTTACAAATAGTCACGGTTTAGATAAGGTTTCAGATGTACTGCAACTCTAGATGAACGCTAAAATATAAATTGAATCCAATATCTGAACATCTACTCTCAAGTATCTTACTTTATTGGTTTTATCAATTCGGGCTTATGGTTCATTTTTTCGATAGATGTTAAGAAATGCATCCCAAAAAATATGGTCGGTTTTTATTTAGATCCGACTTTCAAGGATGCAAGCTTATGTATTTCAGTGGGTATAGCGAACACCTCCTGATTCATCCCCCCCCCTGTTATTTCAACTAGCGTATTTGAATCAAAATAAAAAAGGAATATTTATTTATTCTGCTAATTATTTTATAAATAAATGTTCTGTGTCAAATTGAAAGTAGGCAATAACCAGGAAATTTTTAAGAGTAAAGAGTCTAAATCCTTGTCTAAAAAAGTGCTATGAAAAAGCATTATTTCTGAATAGTTACTTTTCCGAAACAATTCAAGATATAATATAATGTTGGGTAAACATCAAAATTAAGAATAAATTGATGAACAATTTGAGTCTAATATCCTTCGTGTCAACCCTCAATCATATTATTTCATTGATTTTATTATTTCAAATTTATGGTTTTTCTTGTTGATGGGTCAACAAATTCGCCAAATAATTATGTTTAATTTATATATCGATTGAAATTTCAAGGAATCACACTCATTGAATCGCTTTACCTTGTTAATACCCCTCCACTTACCTATCCCTTTTCTTTTTAACCCAGCGTTTTCTGATGCAGACATGAAGTCATTAAAAAAAATAAATAAAAAAAACAAAAAAAAAACACAATTAACTGTTCTGTTGCAAGACGGTGTTGCAGAACCAGAGGATTTCAAAAAACAAAGGAACTAAAAATGTTTCCAAATAATGGATTATTTATGAATTTAGTCCAAAGAATCAAATTTTAGATGAAGTCTTAGATTTTCTAGGAACCTCGGAAATTAGATCAAATTGATGGACAGACGTCGGATATTCAAGTGGCGGTGCTTAATTATCTGGTTTTATCAATTCGAACCTCGGAAATGAGATAAAATTGATGGTCAGATGTCGGATATTCAAGTGGCGGTGCTCAGTTATCTGGTTTTATCAATTCAAACTCATCTGGTTTTATCAATTCAAACCTCGGAAATGAGATCAAATTGATGGACAGACGTCGGATATTCAAGTGGTGGTGCTCAGTTATCTGGACTTATCAATTCAAACTCATCAATTCGAACCTCGGACATGAGCTCAAATGGATGGACAGACGTCGGATATTCAATTGGTGGTGCTCAATTATCTGGTTTTATCAATTCAAACTCATCTGGTTTTATCAATTCGAACCTCGGAAATGAGATCAAATTGATGGACAGACATCGGATATTCAAGTGGTGGTGCTCATTTATCTGGTTTATCAATTCAAACTCATCTAGTTTTATCAATTCGAACCTTGGAAATGAGATCGAATTGATGGTCAGACAACGGATATTCAAGTGGCGGTGCTCATTTATCTGGTTTATCGATTCAAACTCATCTGGTTTTATCAATTCGAACCTCAAAAATGAGATCAAATTGATGGTCAGATGTCGGATATTCAAGTGGCGGTGCTCAATTATCTGCTTTTATCAATTCAAACTCATCTGGTTTTATCAATTCGAACCTCGGAATTGAGATCAAATTGATGAACAGACGTCGGATATTCAAGTGGTGGTGCTCAATTATCTGCTCTTATCAATTCAAACTCATCTGGTTTTATGAATTCGAACCTCGGAAATGAGATCAAATTGAGGGACAGACATCGGATATTCAAGTGGTGTTGGTCAGTTATCTCGTTTATCAATTCAAACTAATCTGGTCTTATCAATTCGAACCTCGGAAATGAGATCAAATTGATGAACAGACGTCGGATATTCAAGTGGTGGTGCTCAATTATCTGTTTTTATCAATTCAAACTCATTTAGGTTTATGAATTCGAACCTCGGAAATGAGATCAAATTGATGTACAAACGTCGGATATTCAAGTGGTGGTGCTCAATTATCTGGTCATATCAATTCAGACTCATCTGGTCTTATGAATTCGAACCTCGGACATGAGATCAAATTGATGTACAAACGTCGGATATTCAAGTGGTGGTGCTCAATTATCTGATATTATCAATTCATACTCATCTGGGTTTATGAATTCGAACCTCGGAAATGAGATCAAATTGATGTACAGACGTCGGATATTCAAGTGGAGGTGCTCAATTATCTGGTATTATCAATTCAAACTCATCTGGTTTTATGAATTCGAACCTCGGAAATGAGATCAAATTGATGAACAGATGTCGGATATTCAAGTGGTGGTGCTCAATTATCTGGTTTTATCAATTCAAACTCATCTGGTTTTATGAATTCGAACCTTGGAAATGAGATCAAATTGATGGACAAACGTCAGATATTCAAGTGGTGGTGCTCAATTATCTGCTCTTATCAATTCAAACTCATCTGGTTTTATCAATTCGAACCTCGGAAATGAGATCAAATTGATGGACAAACGTCGGATATTCAAGTGGTGGTGCTCAATTATCTGCTCTTATCAATTCAAACTCATCTGGTTTTATGAATTCGAACCTCGGAAATGAGATCAAATTGATGGACAGACATCGGATATTCAAGTGGTGATGGTCAGTTATCTCGTTTATCAATTCAACCTAATCTGGTCTTATCAATTCGAACCTCGGAAATAATATCAAATTGATGAACAGACGTCGGATATTCAAGTGGTGGTGCTCAATTATCTGCTTTTATCAATTCAAACTCATCTGGTTTTATGAATTCAACCCTCAAAAATGAGATCAAATTGATGGTCAGATGTCGGATATTCAAGTGGTGGTGCTCAATTATCTGGTTTTATCAATTCAAACTCATCTGGTTTTATGAATTCGAACCTCGGAAATGAGATCAAATTGATGGAAAAACGTCGGATATTCAAGTGGTGGTGCTCAATTATCTGCTCTTATCAATTCAAACTCATCTGGTTTTATGAATTCGAACCTCGGAAATGAGATCAAATTGATGGACAGACATCGGATATTCAAGTGGTGATGGTCAGTTATCTCGTTTATCAATTCAAACTAATCTGGTCTTATCAATTCGAACCTCGGAAATGAGATCAAATTGATGAAAAGACGTCGGATATTCAAGTGGTGGTGCTCAATTATCTGTTATTATCAATTCAAACTCATTTAGGTTTATGAATTCGAACCTCGGAAATGAGATCAAATTGATGGACAAACGTCGGATATTCAAGTGGTGGTGCTCAATTATCTGGTGATATCAATTCAGACTCATCTGGTTTTATGAATTCGAACCTCGGACATGAGATCAAATTGATGGACAAACTTCGGATATTCAAGTGGTGGTGCTCAATTATCTGATCTTATCAATTCAAACTCATCTTGTTTTATGAATTCGAACCTCGGAAATGAGATCAAATTGATGAACAGACGTCGGATATTCAAGTGGCGGTGCTCAATTATCTGGTTTTATCAATTCAAACTCATCTGGTTTTATGAATTCGAACCTCGGAAATGAGATCAAATTGATGAACAGATGTCGGATATTCAAGTGGTGGTGCTCAATTATCTGGTTTTATCAATTCATACTCATCTGGTTTTATGAATTCGAACCTTGGAAATGAGATCAAATTGATGGACAAACGTCAGATATTCAAGTGGTGGTGCTCAATTATCTGCTCTTATCAATTCAAACTCATCTGGTTTTATGAATTCGAACATCGGAAATGAGATCAAATTGATGAACAGACGTCGGATATTCAAGTGGCGGTGCTCAATTATCTGGTTTTATCAATTCAAACTCATCTGGTTTTATGAATTCGAACCTCGGAAATGAGATCAAATTGATGGACAAACGTCGGATATTCAAGTGGTGGTGCTCAATTATCTGCTCTTATCAATTCAAACTCATCTGGTTTTATGAATTCGAACCTCGGAAATGAGATCAAATTGATGGACAGACATCGGATATTCAAGTGGTGATGGTCAGTTATCTCGTTTATCAATTCAACCTAATCTGGTCTTATCAATTCGAAGATATTCAGTCGTCGGATATTCAAGTGGCGGTGCTCAATTATCTGGTTTTATCAATTCAAACTCATCTGGTTTTATGAATTCGAACCTCGGAAATGAGATCAAATTGATGGACAAACGTCGGATATTCAAGTGGTGGTGCTCAATTATCTGCTCTTATCAATTCAAACTCATCTGGTTTTATGAATTCGAACCTCGGAAATGAGATCAAATTGATGGACAGACATCGGATATTCAAGTGGTGATGGTCAGTTATCTCGTTTATCAATTCAACCTAATCTGGTCTTATCAATTCGAACCTCGGAAATAATATCAAATTGATGAACAGACGTCGGATATTCAAGTGGTGGTGCTCAATTATCTGCTTTTATCAATTCAAACTCATCTGATTTTATGAATTCGAACCTCGGAAATGAGATCAAATTGATGGACAGACATCGGATATTCAAGTGGTGATGGTCAGTTATCTCGTTTATCAATTCAAACTAATCTGGTCTTATCAATTCGAACCTCGGAAATGAGATCAAATTGATGAACAGACGTCGGATATTCAAGTGGTGGTGCTCAATTATCTGGTTTTATCAATTCAAACTCATCTGCTTTTATGAATTCGAACCTCGGAAATGAGATCAAATTGATGGTCAGATGTCGGATATTCATATGGTGGTGCTCAATTATCTGCTCCTATCAATTCAAACTCATCTGGTTTTATGAATTCGAACCTCGGAAATGAGATCAAATTGATGGACAGACGTTGGATATTCAAGTGGTGGTGCTCAATTATCTGGTTTTATCAATTCAAACTCATCTGGTTTTATGAATTCGAACCTCGGAAATGAGATCAAATTGATGGTCAGATGTCGGATATTCATATGGTGGTGCTCAATTATCTGCTCATATCAATTCAAACTCATCTGGTTTTATGAATTCGAACCTCGGAAATGAGATCAAATTGATGGTCAGATGTCGGATATTCATATGGTGGTGCTCAATTATCTGCTCTTATCAATTCAAACTCATCTGGTTTTATGAATTCGAACCTCGGAAATGAGATCAAATTGATGAACAGACGTCGGATATTCAAGTGGCGGTGCTCAATTATCTGGTTTTATCAATTCAAACTCATCTGGTTTTATGAATTTTAACCTCGGAAATGAGATCAAATTAATGGACAAACGTCGGATATTCAAGTGGTGGTGCTCAATTATCTGCTCTTATCAATTCAAACTCATCTGGTTTTATGAATTCGAACCTCGGAAATGAGATCAAATTGATGGATAGACATCGGATATTCAAGTGGTGATGGTCAGTTATCTCGTTTATCAATTCAAACTAATCTGGTCTTATCAATTCGAACCTCGGAAATGAGATAAAATTAATAAACAGACGTCGGATATTCAAGTGGTGGTGCTCAATTATCTGGTTTTATCAATTCAAACTCATCTGGTTTTATGAATTCGAACCTCGGAAATGAGATCAAATTGATGGTCAGATGTCGGATATTCATATGGTGGTGCTCAATTATCTGCTCTTATCAATTCAAAGTCATCTGGTTTTATGAATTCGAACCTCGGAAATGAGATCAAATTGATGAACAGACGTCGGATATTCAAGTGGTGGTGCTCAATTATCTGGTTTTATCAATTCAAACTCATCTGGTTTTATGAATTTGAACCTCGGAAATGAGATCAAATTGATGGTCAGATTTCGGATATTCATATGGTGGTGCTCAATTATCTGCTCTTATCAATTCAGACTCATCTGGTTTTATGAATTCGAACCTCGGAAATGAGATCAAATTGATGGACAAACGTCGGATATTCAAGTGGTGATGGTCAGTTATCTTGTATATCAATTCAAACTAATCTGGTCTTATCAATTCGAACCTCGGAAATGAGATCAAATTGATGAACAGACGTCAGATATTCAAGTGGTGGTGCTCAATAATCTGGTTTTATCAATTCAAACTCATCTGGTTTTATGAATTCGAACCTCGGAAATGAGATCAAATTGATGGACAAACGTCGGATATTCAAGTGGTGATGGTCAGTTATCTCGTTTATCAATTCAAACTAATCTGGTCTTATCAATTCGAACCTCGGAAATGAGATCAAATTGATTGACAGACGTCGGATATTCAAGTGGTGGTGCTCAATTACCTGGCTTTATGAATTCAAACTCATTAGGTACCGATTCAATCAATTTTAGTAAACTCATCAACAATTTTGGGATGTGTCTGTGTATGGTTAAATTTTTTTTTATTAACAAATGGGTCACAAAAAAACAACATAGAAATCTCCATATAATACTAAACAAACAAAACTGCATATAATACTAACAGTATCAAAATAGGCCCCGACGCATATTAGCGTGAAAAGCATTAGCATGGTTTAAATGCAAGAATATTGTATCTGGGAACCTTGTAAGTACGCCGTTCTTCACTTATTTCTTGTTTTGTCAACTAGTGCATTTGAATTCAATGCGTGTTTCAAAAATAGCCTTTTGAAATGGTGTTTTGATGGTAGACAGGACTCAGTCTTAGGTTACAAAGCTGGGCGTTACTATGTTGTATGACAGCGTTTGGAACTCTTTTAAATAGAAATGAATTTAAAAAACCTTTTCCACAAAATTAGTTTTTCAAATAAAAGTGAAGAACTCCATTAAACAAAAAATGAGTAAAAATCAAATAATCTACCAAGCGTGAAACTACCACAAATCTACCGAGTTAACCTCAAAACGAGCAGAAATTAACATAAGATGGGCACAAAGCCCCTATGCCTTCCCAAGACCAGAACAAAATTTGCACTTTACTGAAAAAATATAAATGCTATTACTTTTATAACTTTAATAAATCAAATAATATTAACATTTTGATTCCTAAATATCAGTATATGTATATTAAACTGACAATGCACATTCATTTGTATTTTTTCAGAAAAGTGCAAATTTTGTTCTAGCCTTGGGAAGGTATAGGGGTTTTACGCCCAAATTATGTTAATTTCTGCTCGTTTTGAGTTTGACTCGGTTAACTGTTGTAATTTCTGTTCGTTTTGGGTTAATTTCTGTTTGTTTTATATTGACATAGTATTTTCAGGAAAAAAGAAAATAATACTTTAAATCTTTTCGTTTCTTAAGACTTTATAGTTTGGCCTGTTATTTGTATGCTGGAAAAAAATTTTCAGCAATTTTTAAAAATCTGGACACAAATAGTACTGTTTAATTTAGTTTCATACCTCCTCTACTTGACCTGAAATGGAAAACTTGATACCATTCGCAAAAAAATCTGTTAACTTTCTTTGATAGCTTGGATACACTTACGCTATTTTGATTTGGTTAAATTTTAAGAGCAGAAATTGGAGGGTTTGCGTGGGAGGGTGGGTGTGGAAGGGGGATTAGTTGCCCTTAAATCACTATCGACTATTAAAAAGGGCATCAGCCCTTTCTATTTTCAATCGAATGAACGCTTTTCGAAGTTCCCATGACAACTCCTTCGATACGAAGTGCCCGGGTCTCAACAACAACAACAACAAAAAATAATACGTTATACCCACTTCGATCTTTACTATAAAAATGTCAAGCTTTCCAATCACTTTCGACTATTAAAAAGGGCACTAGGCCTTTCGATTCACAATAGAATGAGCCCTTTTGGAAACGACAACACTCTCTATAAACACCTTATTTGCCCCCAGAACATAAATTACAACCCTTACCCTAAGGTCTGTTAGGGTGGTTGTCATCCTCTAAGACCGAATTTCCAGAACTTTCAACTACGTCAAACAACATGGCTCTCTCAAAATTTTGATTAGATGTGTTTGGGGAAATGATGGGCGTGAGAGGGGTGTTAGTCACCTCCACTCACTTTCGACAATTAAAAAGGGCACAAGCCATTGCAATTTCCAATTGAATGAGCGCTTTTCGAAGTTTCTACGACAACTTCTTCGATACGAAGTGCCCTGTTCTAAAGGAAAAAATTAATAAATAATACATTGTGCCAACATCGTTCTTATATGCCCCCACGGCATAACTTAAAACCCTTGCCCTGAGGGTTGTGGGGGAGTGTCCTCCTCTTTACTTAGTCCCCATTTCTTGGGTCGTTCTAGAGTGTCCCGGTTCTTTACTTATGCAGCGCAATCGTGCTGCCTATGATTTATACAACAACTTTCTATATACACCTTATATGCCCCCAAAGTCATAACTTACAACCCTTGCACTGAGGGCTCTGATGGGGCTATCATCCTAAAAGACCTAATTTCCAGAACGTTCAACTACGTTGAACAAAATGGATATCTTAAAATTTTGATTGGATGTGTTTTGGAAAATGGTTGGTGTGAGAGGGGCCTTAGTTGCTATCCAATCAATTTTAACTATTAAAAAATGCACTAGCCCTTTAAATTTCCAATTTAATTATCCCTTTTGAAGTTTCTACGACAACGCTTTCAATAAAACTTTATATGCCCCAGGGCATAACTTACAACCCTTGCCCAGAGGGCTGTAGGGGGGGGGGTTGACAACCTTAAAGACCTAATTTCCAAAAATTTCAACTACGTTGAACAAAATGGCTATCTAAAAGTTTTGATTGGATGTGTTTGGGGAAAAGGTGGGCGTGTGAGGGGGGTTAGTTACCCTCAAATAACTTTCGACTATCAAAAAGGGTACTATCCCTTTGAATTTCAAATCTAATGAGCCCTTTTTGAAGTTTCTACGACAAAGATTTCAATAAAAACCTTATTCCCTCAGGGCATAATTTATACTCCTTACTCTGAGGGAAGTGGGGGAGTGTCCTACTCAAAAATATATTTTCTATCTGGAAATCAACTACGCTGAACCAAATGGCTATCTCAAAATTTTTATTGGATGTGTTTGGGGGAATGATGGGCGTAGGGGGGGTAGTAGTTGCCCTCCAATCACTTTCGACTATTAAAAAGGGTACTAGCCCTTCGAATTTCCAATCGAATGAGCCTCTTTTGAAGTTTCTATGACAACGCCTTCTATAAAAACCTTATATGCCTAAGGGCATAACTTAAAACCCTTGCCCTGAGGGTTGTGGGGGACTGTCCTCCTCAAAAAAATATTTTCTATTTCGAAATTAAATACGCTGAACAAAATAGCTAACTCAAAATTTTGATTGGATGTGCTTGGGGGATAGTTGCTCTCCAATCCTTCTATAAAAACCTTATATACCCCAAGGGCATAACTTAAAATCCTTGCCCCGAGGGTTGTGGGGGAGTTTCTTCCTCAGAAACATATTTTCTATCTGGAAATCAACTACGCTGAACAAAATGGCTATCTCAAATTTAGATTGGATGTGTTTTTGGGGGAATGATGGGCGTGGGGGAGGGCTAGTTGCCCTCCAATGACTTTCGACTATGAAAAAGGGTACTAGCCCTTCAAATTTCCAATCGAATGAGCCTGTTTTGAAGTTTCGACGACAACGCCTTCTATAGAAACCTTATATGCCCCCAGGGCATAACTTAAAACCCTTGCCCTGAGGGTCGTGGGGGAGTGTCCTCCTCAAAAATATATTTTCTATCATGGAAATCAACTACGCTGAACAAAATGGCTATCTCAAAATTTTTTTTGGATGTGTTCGGGGGAATGATGGGCGGGGGGGGGGGGGGCTAGTTGCCCTCCAATCACTTTCGACTATTAAAAAGGGCACAAGAACTCTCAATTTCCAATCGAATGAGTCCCTTTTGAAGTTTCTACGACGACCCCATCCATATGAAGTGCCCTGCGCTAAAGGGATAAAATTATAAATAGTACATTGTGCCAACATCGTTCTTATATGCCCTCAGGGCATAACTTAAAACCCTTGCCCCGAGGGTTGTGGGGGAGTGTCCTCCTCAAAAACATATTTTCTATGTGGAAATCAATTACACTGAACAAAACAGTTATCTCAAAATTTTGATTGGATGTGTTTGGGGGACTGAGGGGCGTGGGGGGGGGAGGCCAGTTAGTAGAACCCTATCAGGAGGTCCGGTACGAACACCGTGCTGCCATCTACAATTTAGTTTAATGCTGACGGGACATAATTTATTCAAGGATTATCGATCGAGTCTATTGGGGGTCAAGGTCAATCGATCTGTTGTTGTTGTTGTTTGGCCACGTGTAATGACATGAGGGGTGATTTACATAATCGATGGGGGAATTATTGATTCACGAGCGTGGGGAATTATGAAACAATTTGGTCATAGAGTCCCTAGGGAGAAAGATTACGTAATGGGGTCAGTGACCTCTTTTTCCAAGATCGATTTATTTGATGTTGTAAGTGCACGCTCTCAGAGAATGTCAAGGTCGATTTATTTGTTGTTGTTGTTGTAAGTGCTCGCTCTCGGCGAATGTTATGATCCAGAAATAGTATTTGTTGTTGTTTTGGTCATGTACATGCTCGAGGCGAATGTCATGGTGCCCAGAAATAGTATTTTTTGTTGTTGCTCTCGCCAATGTTATGACTTTCCCGGAAACAGTTTGATCACGTGTTTCCTTCTCAGCCAATCAGCGAGTCGGATACATCATCCTTCTCAGCCAATCAGAGGGCTGCTTACATATTAGCGACGGTGGGAATATAAGGAACGGGTTTTTTGCTATTCTCACTGAGAAAACCATAAACCACGTGGTGCTGTCACGAGTCAGGACACCTGTGCTGTCGACCTCAATTCACCTATCGTGAATCAATAATTCCCCTTAGAAACAACAAATTAATTCCCCATTTCTTGACAGATCAATCAATCAATGACATCATGTGTCAGACTTTAAAAATTTCCGACTAGAAACATTTCTCCAGGAATAGATTCAAATCATTAATGTCTTTGCCTCGGGAACAGTTCTACTGGTCGAACTCCAAAGGATATTAATAACCAAAGGCCATGGAAACAATTAGGCAAGAAACATCTTAGCGATGAATTGTTTTAGCGCGCGAAAAGGTTTCGTATTAATTTGAAATGCGTTAGCGCAGAGATGCCAATAACAAAGGAACACGATGAATGTACGTTTAGTGATTATTTGGGCGAAACCGTTTTAAACAGGTTATGGAACTATTTCGGTGAAACAGATAGAGACATTTTAAAAGAAGATTTTTGAAGAGATTTTAGAAGAGAATTTGAGTGTGGTCGTTATAATACACAAGTTTCATTTGAACAGTGTTGTGAGGTCCTCTAACCCAACCCCAAAGGGTTCCAATCCTCCCAAGCTCCCAAAGGCCCTCCACCGGTCCCCAAATGTCCCCCAGGCCCCCAACTGCCCCCCCGGACCCTCAAAGGCACCCCAAGCTCCCAAAGGGCCACCGGCACCCCCAAAGGCCCACCCAGACCCCCAAAGGCAATCCCCGGGCCCCCAAAGGCCCATCGAGCTCCCAAAGGACCAACGGGGTCCCAAAGGCCCTCCACCGGTCCCCAAATGTCCCCCAGGCCCCCAAAGGCCCAACCGGTGCCCCCCCCCCCCAAAGGCCCATCGAGCTCCCAAAGGACCAACGGGGTCCCAAATGCCAACCACCGGTCCCCAAATGTCCCTCTGGACCCCCAAAGGCCCTACCTGTGCCCCAAAGGCCCACCAGTCCCCAAATGTCGCTACGGACCCCCAAAGGCCCTCCCTGTGCCCCCAAAGGCCCTCCATGTGCCCCCATTCAATTATCAGAAAGTATTGTGACACAATGGATAGAACATATGAAATTATTCATGAACTTGAAGCCTTGGCAGCCACAATTAGCAATGTAAGTTCTGTTTTCATTTTTTATTTTCAAAATAAAATTGTTTTCCGTGGTCACCCTCTACTATATTCGGGTAAACCTCCCCCCAATACAAACATCCCTATCTAACGTTTATACTCGATAAAAAGTGTTAACGATACTATTTTTTCGTTAAGTACCCCCCATCCTTCTTTTCCCCGCTATTTACGACATTAATTCTATCAAAAAGAAATAATTCTATTTTGTTAAATATATTAAATTTTAAGTGTCTATATCCTAGCTAAAAGAGATCATTTACTTCCGTCACTGGTGTTATTAACCGAACCTGGTTTTGACACAAGGCTCTCCGGCACGAGGCCTATAATTAGCTGTCATCCTTTCCCCTCTGTGTTTACGAACGCAGCAGCCAAAGTCAAAAGGAACTGTTTCTCGGTCAAAATTAAAACACTTTGAGGCAATTGTAATAATTAGGTACAGACACAATGTGCTATTTTGGAGAACCGGTGAAATCTCGTTATTTTCAAATTAAGATCTAACAATATATTTAGGACATTGGCGAAAGGGGGAGGGGGCCATGCCTCAAGTCTATAGCCATCATTGTAAGGTGAAAACAAACTGTTTCTTCGCGTGAAAAGTAATGGGGGTGTGTTTAAGAAAAAGATACATTGCTTTATTATGCGTAAATTGAATAGCATTTGTACCATATCGTTCGGGGGGTGGCGGGGATATGTTCTCCGGTAGTTTCGCAGGGATATGTGCCATGGGGTTTATTTACCCTGGGCTGTTTTTTCTGGGGGTGTTGTAAATACCAGCTATCGTAAAATGATATGGAAACATAAAATATAGCATTAATACTTTAAATGCACCAAACAAGGCGTGCACAATGCAGATTAAAACCAGAAAAGAACAGAAACGCCTAAAAATAAGAAATTTGGCCGATTTATATAGGCAGGCTTTTGAAGGGCTCAGTGAGCCGTAATTCTCAGATTCAAAAAAGGATGCAATTAGTATATTTCACGAAACCTAATTTGGGAGGTGTATTTTGCTTTTTGGACTTTTCAGAGCTAGGATTCTTAGTCACTCATAGGTGTTTGTTGTCTGAAACTTCGGGTTTGGGATGAGTA